>NC_091748.1:67942903-68242903 GCF_043380555.1 Nothobranchius furzeri
TTGCGTTTGTGATCTCTAGGCTTGACTATTGCAACTTCCTCTATGCTGGGTTGGGTCAGACTATTGTGCATCACCTGCAATTAGTGCAGAACAGTGCTGCTAGGTTTTTGACTGGAAGTAGGAAAAGGGACCAAATTTCTCCAGTGCTGGCTTCTCTTCACTGGTCTCATACCGGGCACAGTTTAAAATTCAGCTTTTTGTGTTTAAGTTTTTCCAAGGCAGTGCCCCCACCTACTTAGTGGAGCTCTTAATAAAGCATGTTGCCTCAAGGTCATTACGGTCAGCTGACCAGAAATTGCTTATCGTCCCTCGCACCCGATTTAAGACTCGTGGTGATTGGGCTTTTCAAGTCCTTGCACCCTGTCTCTGAAACCAGCTCCCACTCACAATCAAACAGTCCCCATCACTGGCAGTCTTTAAGAGCAGGTTGAAGACTCATTTTTATAGGATGGCTTTCTTCTAAAGCTTTTGGTTTCTGGTTTTAAAAAAATGTTTTTGTTCTTAGCTTTCTTTAATTAATTTTAATTTTCTTTCATCTAAATTTCTCTCATTGGCATTTTATTGTTCTCACAAATGTCTATGTTCTTATTTTGTTTTTAATGTTTTTATGACTTGCTACCTTTATCTTTACTATTCTTGTCCAGCACCTTGAGGGTGGTGAGAAGCGCTATATAAAACTTGATTGATTGATTTGAAAGTCAGCATTGTGGTGTGTGACGTACGCTGCTCAGCGCTGATTGGCTCGGTTGGAGTTCTCAGGGGGTGGGGTTATTTGAATAGAAGACTTCCCAGACCCATACTTTCCATAATGAAGCATGGGGCTGGCTGTTCAGGCTTGTGTTTACATAGTAGAAACAGGAGTGGAGCCAAAATGGAGCCTTGATCCTTTTTCTGGATTAGATGTGTTGGTTTAGGATGATGTGGTGTATAAACCTCCAACTACACACATCCTGTGCTTGTGAAAGTCGTTGATGATTCGCTCAGATTAGGTAGAGTATTACTCATTTTGTTGAGTGGACCTCTGCCTCCATTCTCTCTTGGGAGATCCCAGACTTTTTCAGATCTGCTGGCCTAGAAAAGTCACACCAGACTCAAAAAGAATTATGACACTGCGAGACCTTTTCACCTCACAATGTGGGCTGCTGTTGACTATGTAGCTATATATTAAAAGGCTGATTCAATGGCCAGCACCTTTTGTTAAGTGTGTGTGTGTGTGTGTGTGTGTGTGTGTGTGTGTGTGTGTGTGTGTGTGTGTGTGTGTGTGTGTGTGTGTGTGTGTGTGTGTGTGTGCGCAAGGTCTCAAAGCCCTCCTGTCTCTGTGCCTGCTGGCAGACGGTGTTCACCACCAGAGTCCTGCCAACACTCGCCATCTGCCAGTGTCCTTGCAGCGCTCCTCACGAGGAGTCCAGACAGAGTGTTGATCAAAAACAACAGACCCCTCTGGAACATAGTAGCACACGTACAAATTGCACACTGACATATACTAATCCGTACACACATTCTCACACCTTCTGCTCATCAACATTCAGCGACTGTGAAGAGTGAAGGAACTGAAGAGGGAGCCGATTATAAATGCCAGCGACCGTTTGGCCTTCATGGCCCAGTGATGGTTAATGATGATGTTGATGCTAAAAATGCAGACATGCCGTGAGGAGAGGTGGGAAAAAGGGCAAGATTGATTCAGCTCAAACTTTAAACATCAGTAAAGCTTGGTGATGGTATTTTGTGTGTAAAAATACTACTGGCAACATCAAACCGCAGCAGAATCACTGTGACTTGCAGCAGGAAGAAGGCAAAGACTCCTTTCCTATAAACGTCCGAAGCCTCTGTAGTTCCAGGTGTAAATCATGAGGAGAAAGCTATCCGTTTCCTGAGATCAAAGAGACTAAAAGTTATGAGCTTTTAATTACAGACTTGCTTACTGTCATTTTTATCACCTTAATGTGTCCCTGAGGAGTTCTTCGCCTGACACGCTGTCTCATCTGTCACTACTAAACACTCAGCCAGGTTGGGAGCTGCATCTGGGGCTGAAAGACGAGTACTCCCAGCCAGGCACAGCTCTGAGCATAAAGGGACAAGCATGCAACAGAATCTTGTAAGAAGAGAAGATAACGGACCATCTGTACTGGTGCTCATATTCCTTAAACTCCCTCTACATGCTGGAATATTTGTCCTTGTCGGGTTTATTTGGGCACCAGGAAGGCTTGCCAACCACCTGCAGTAGCAATGACTCATGCATGAGATCTTGATGCGACAGATTAGTCATACGGACATGTGATTTTATATGATTGCAATCGGTACATTTATGTCCTAAAAATTTGATGCCAGCAGATTGGGAGGGTAAAAACCATTGAAAACTGTATAGCTGGGGAAAATTTGGAGGGAATATTTATGTATATAAATATATATTTATTTATTAGGGATGCACCAAAAATTCGGCCATCAAAAATTTTCGGCCGAAAATGACCCAAAAGTGCGTTTTCGGTTTTCAGCCGAAACGCCAAAATCCCCGAAACCACACGGCCAAAACAGACCGTCAGGTGAACCTCGTTTTTGTGACATGTGACAACTTCCTCTGTGATTTATAAAAGCAGTGTACTTTCTTTACACTTTTACTTTTACACTTTACCCTTTTAATAATGCGGTTTAATTACAAACGCTGGAATATCCATACCAATTATGTGACACACTTTTTACTTTCGGTTTCACATCTACCGCATCTAGATGGCATTCTTTTCTTCTTTTACATTCCTGCTATGTTTGTCTCTATTAGTGATGATTTTACCATCCTCTCCACACCCACCATGTCCTTATAATAAGCTTCTCCTCATGTGTATGGAGCGTGCTTACTCATGAAGCACACAGACTGTGTTGCTGCGCGCAGCAGTCGCTTCACCTTGTTCCTCACTAGACGAGTGAGTATCTACATCAGAGGGTGAGGATTACTCTTCAGAATCGGAGTCAGCCATTACCAGACAAAGAGCTTTGTCAACAGTGAACAGACCTGTCAGTGTTGTAAGTTTCTCCTCTCTGATATAGAGCAATACTCACCCTCTCATCGGTCAGGAGCCTCCTGACAGGGAGCAGTTTTCAAACTGTATGAACTCCGGATATTTCAGTAGAAATGCACAAAAGTGTTGCTCAAATATAAGTTACACATCTCCACTATCATCTGGTGTAAAGTAATAACTTTGAGGGATTGTATTTGCAGCTGTGGCGCGTTTAAGGCCATATTGCAACTTTGGCGCTTAAAGGGTTAATTTTACAGTCCGTCTAAAGCTTTGGTTCTAATTATTGACATAATTTCTTTTGGTTTTGGCCAAGAATTTTCATTCCGGTGCATCCCTAATATTTATAATATATAATCCCATCCCACCCTACGCGGGTGAAGCTTGGGTCCTCTACCAGAGGCCTGGGAGCTTGAGGGTTCTGTGCAGGAGCAGACCACCTGATCCTGTGCATCCCAAAGATGAGATACAATTCCCGTGGGGAGCGGGCCTTTGCGTTCGCCTCCCCCAAACTCTGGAATGCCCTACCCCTAAGGCAGGCCCCTTCACTGTCGGTTCGAGTTGTTGCTGAAGGCCTATTTTTATCATTTAGCTTTTGAGCAATGATGGGGCATCTAGTGTAGTTCCTCTGTGGTATTTCCCTGCCGACATGGGCCTTTTATTATGTTTTTATGATGCTTTTAGTCGTGACCTTGTTTTACTTCAGTATGTTCTTATTATTTAAAAAACGTTATCTGTTTTATTAGAATCTGTATCATGTCTTTTATTTATGTATTTATTTTTTAATACTGTACAGCACTTTGGTCAGCTGACATGCTGTTTTTAAATGTGCTTTATAAATAAACATGGTATGGTATGGTATCTTAGCTGTTCCTAGATCTGTACTTTTCTGGACTGATATCTGGTGTTTGTCCTGGGATCTGCTTTAGCCACTCCTCCAGTTTGGGGGTTACTGTCCCGAGTGCTCCAATTTCCCTCTGGGATTAATAAAGTATCTTTGAATTGAATTTGAATGACCACGGGCACCACTGATGTTTATATGTATATATATATATATATATATATATATATATATATATATATATATATAGACCACCAGTGTGTGAATGTGTGTGTGAATGGATGAATGATACACTGTAGTGTAAAGCGCTTTGGAGTCCTTACTCTGAGAGGCGCTATACAAGTGCGGGTCATTTATCATTTATCATATAACGTGTTGCCCCCTAAACTTTAATGAGCGGATAAAGTCTCATGTAGGAGATGTGGATGTCTTGCAGTCCTTTATTTATTTTTTTTTGCACAAGACTGGATATGAGCTACTCTTCTACATAACAAGACCCTTACACTGTCAGCTTCATCCAAGGAGGATTGTACTTAGTAATGGGGGCTTTTGATGTCTACAGAGACTTTACTGCATTTAACATCCTCTAAACTAAAATACTAGAGCAGCAGTACTCTAATTCTCCAAAACATCTCAGTTTTTGTCAGTTGTGTTATTTGCCTTAAGATATAATGGAACTTTGGCCGTGTATACCGAGTCGCTGCAGTTTTTCCCTCTCTGGGACAATATCAGCCAGCTATAATGGCTGTTATTACATTTGTTCCCATTATAGTCAGTGAAGTGCTGCTGAACCTTGCTGTTTTGGCCTTGGTTTAAAAAAAACATCCTCTTTGACCGCCACATTCAGATAATGAAATCAAACGCCTCCACAGCAGATTCAGCATTGAGGACATTTTTAGCCCAGTGTCCTTATTTACTTAACTCTAATCTGTGAGTCACTAGTGTCACTAGTAAGTAGTTACATCCTTTAAATTTAATGTCTACTTTTATTTTATTTATTTTAGTTGTTTGTAATCTGAGAGATGTTTCACTGTTTTTTTGTTGGAAGAAGAAACCAAGCATCAGACAGTCTTATTTTACAGTTGGAGATATGTAGTTATTAATAAGGACAGTAAATTGCTGAACAAATGACCAGTCCCGTAGCGGGCGTTTGGCTCTTTGGGTTGTTAATCCAACACTTCTTTATCACTGTGGCTCATTAAAGCTGCGAGGCTGCACATGACCGAGCACAGTCAAAGACATTAAATTGCATCTTCTTTAATTCATTATTTTGCTTCATGGTGCATAACATGCTTGAGAATTTACACTGACAGTGCAGTGTTTGTTTTAAAAGAAAGTAAGATGTATTTTTTCCTGCTTAGTGATGCCCTGCATTCTTATAACGGTTGATAATTTCAGCTCTGAGTTATGAATTTGTGGTGTTTTCTAGTTTTCTAGTAAAAGCAGCCCCAATGCATGATGTTTCCACCTCCATGCTTCACAGTGGGTATAGTGTTCTTGGGATGCAACTAAACATTTGTCCCCTTTAAACCTGGCGAGTGGCGTTTACACCAAAGAGTTATATTTTGGTCCCATCTGACCACATGACAATCCAATCTTCTGGCAAACTTTAGATGGACCTGAGCATATGCTGGCTTTAGCAGGGGAACATTAAAGCACTACAGAATTTTTAACCAGGAGCCCAAAGTCAGGAGAGATTGTCATTGAGCTTGTATTTGTTTCATTTTCTAAAATCTGCTTCAGCAGTTGATCTCTTCTCACCAAGCTGCTTAGCTGTTTTAAACTGGCTCATCTCAGTCTTGTGCAGGTGGACAATCCTTTACAAACTGTGGCTCCTGAATACTTTGTCCACTGTACACATGTGGATTTGTTGCATCTATTTGCATAAAAGGAATCGGCAAGTATTGATGCCGTAGTTAATAGGCCACCAATTCAGACCTGGAGGTAGGGGTGGGCAATATGAACGATATAAGGTAGAAACAAATAAAAATTGGGTAATGATAGAGTTTTTGGCTTTATCGCGATATTGTGGTAACACATGACGTCACTAAGATGTGCACCCCCCCCCCCGCCAACACTGGGACAACAGAATGGCAGTGACTGCAAACATGGAGAGGGTGGAGGAGGAGGAGCGTTCTAAACTTTTTGGACGTCTTTATTCTGCTGCAGTATATTTGCCTTATGAGGATTTTTTTAAAGCATGTCATTTTGACATATATAAACAGAGGAAAAATGATATTGCAATAATATCGTTATCGCACATGCTTCAGATTATAGATTTGAGGCCAAATCGCCCAGCCCTACCTTGAGGGTCACTCTCCTGCGTGTTTATTTCCACACACCTGATTCAGTTAGTAAAATTATCCCACTGTGTCAATTTGTGCAGATTCTTGTTAATCCCTCTGTTTTTTTTTTGTTTTTTTTTTCCTACATGGAAGCAGTGTAATGAACTTCAGGGCCTGGATTTGGTAATCAGTAGTGTCAAGGCTTTTTGAAGGGGTTTACTGTTTGCTGGTGATATGTTTAATCACCTGAAATCCTCAAATGAAGGGCCAGGAGGTGGACGGTAACTAGGAAATGGAATTCAACCTTAATGAAGAGAAGTAACCTTGACTGGAATTATCATCAGACTAGGTGCTGATATTGACTCCGTAATTTCCGAGTCAAATTCTTTCTCAACCTGAGAGCTTCCACTTCAAGGACACACTAATTTACTTTGTACAGGAAACTTCAGAAGCATTCAAAAAGCTATTAGTCGCTTTGCCTAAATGGTGTAACACTTCAATCTGTGATAGGAAAAAACATTATGCTATGTATTTTTAGAGATAAAAGACTTTTTTTCCCAAAGATTGTACCTTTTGTTGTCCAAGTATTTGTCCCACCGATGTTCTCCAGTTTTCATTTGATCGCTTTATACGACCTCTCATATCGCTGGGAACTGAAAACAAGTCCAATTATTTATGAATGTGCTTTTTAAACACTCCTGGATAGACCTCAGCCATGTGCACAGCTAACAATATAAACCAGATATTAATTAGCATCGGCAGAGCCGCAAAACCAAAAAAGCAATTAGCCATTAAGATGATCATGGGTATTATTCTGCATCAGGTCCTGGTGGGTCTAAAGGAGACAGCTGCAGTTAGTGGAGACTGTGAAATTGGGCGAGTCATCTCAGATCCCAGCGGTAATCGTTGTTTCACCCCTCAGTTAAGATACAGAACAAACACGACCTCGCAGGAAAATGTTACAAATGAGAGTGAAAGTGGCCTACTTCATTTGTGGAATGCAACCTCAAACAAAACTAAAAATAGCTTTGGTCTAAAGTGTGTTTGTCCTAAATCAAAAATACGAATAAACACATGAAGGCAAATAACTGATGTGATGAACTGGTTTATGGCAACCATAAGCTGCTAATATTTGAACTGAGCTACGAAGGGACAGGGAACAAATGGTTTACTGATGCACGATTCTGAGCAGGATGTAACACATAGTTAAACAAAAAATGTGAACAAGATGATTTGAGCACAATTCATGGCAACCATACCAGGTGTTTTCTGGCATCTATGTGACACACACACACACACAACGTGGGATCCAGGTGAAAACAGTGTTGTAATTTCACGTGTGGTATAGCAGGGTGTCCGCGGGGTTTTAAAAAGTATTAAAAAGTGCTAAATAAAAATAGTCAAATTTAAGGCCATTAAAAGTGTTAAATTTGGTCTCAGAGGTATTATTTTTTCCAAATTAGGTATTATTTTTTTCAGACTATCAGATGTCGTATTCTGAACATCGACATAGAAATATATTCCGAATGAAATGTTTTGAATGATTATAAAAACAAAACAAGCCGATTATTTGCTCCTCCCACTTGCGCTGCCTTGAGTTGCAAATGAAGCGCTCCTCCCGGTGTTGCCAAGTTAACTTAGCGACTTTGACGCTATTTCTAACAGCTTCTCAGACCCCCTTCTTGACTTTTTAAATCTTAAAAGTACCTAGCGAACACCTCAGAAACATCTCTGGTAACCCTTGGCTACTTTCTGGATAACTGTCGTTGACGTTTCCTGCAGGTTAGCTAAACACTCCGCCTGCACTCCGGACCATTTTTCAGGACATTAGGAAAGGGAATGATGTAGTGATGTGTCGGTCGCTAAAGACGGCTCTCGGAGCCGGCTCCCTGTTGGATTAACCAGAGTGAGTGACACACACACCGCACCTGCGGACTCCTGAGCCGATAAAAACGGCTAAATGTGCGCGTGCGGCGCGCTAAACACACGTGCAGCTTGCCCCTGATTGCTGTGAGACTGGGTTGGGGGTGGGGGTGCAGCTGTGGTTGGGACAATTATTACATTAACTGATGGACTTGTAAATAAATAGTTTATAAATAAGGTAGAAATAAGTTCCTCACGCTGATAAATAATAACTAATCTCTCTGAGGACATGGTGCTAGTGCACGCTCCTACAGACCCTTGACATGACTCAATGAATGCTATGCAACATTTAGTGAACAGCAATTTGCATGTATTTGTTATAAATGCCACTGTATAATTCTTGCTGTCAGTATTTGCAAGATATTGGTATTTGGGTCTGCACTGGTTAGACTTAAATGAGTTAAACCAAGGTCTATTGCCCTTGGGTCATAAACTATGAGCTATAAGTATATTGGTCTTTTTATACTGGGAATCAGGAGTTATTTTAGTGATCATCTTGTTTCTTGTTTATTTTTGCCCTGATTGTGCCCTGAGCAGTTTTATGACTGAATAAAAAAATAAAAATAAAAATCTACATAAACTGAAAAATCGTCTTAAATAATCGAGATCTCAATTTCAGTCACAATAATCGTGATTATTGTTTTTGCCATCATCGAGCAGCCCTACTTTAGCATATCCGGTCACATAATGATGACGTCATATTCAGTGGTCGTTGTGCATCATTTCAGGCCTCGTGGTCAACTGTCTGAACCGCTGAACAGAAGTGCCTGGCTTATTTTCTATCGCGTCAGACCCGTGCCACAACCCATGCACGCGCATTGGGTCCACAGTGCGCGTGTGAGCGGGACTCGCGAGCGAAAATATACATGGCAGCGCGCGCGTGAACGGGACTCGCGAGCGAAAATATACATGGCGAGAGGTCATTTGTGCACTGAGAGGGAGCAAACTGTGTCTGTGAGCGCACAAGGATGTGCACAAGTGACAAACCTGCATGCGCTCGTTGCCAACGAGCACACGGCAGAGGAAAACGTGCGCGCGCGGCAGCCTCTCTGCGCGCTCGGCAGCCTCTGCGCGCTCGGTTTCTAATTTCGCTCGCTCGGCTGTGAGGAGTTTTGGCACTCTGGAGGCGTGGCCTGTGGCAGATCTTCCCTGTCCTCTGATTGGTTAGTTCACCCCGCACTTTACTCTCTACCTATCTATATAAAAAAATCTGAGATTCAGCAGTTGCTGTCATAGCTCAGCTGGGAGAGCGGGTGACTCTCACTCTGGAGGATCCAGGTTCGAGTCCGGCCAAGGAACATCGAGTTGATGTCGTATTATTCTTTCCTAATTCCTGTGATATTATTTTACAGTTGTGACCGTTCAACTGTCATTAAACGTCCGAATGTTTGCTGGGCAGTGTTTTAAAAAGTGCACATAAGCTAGATGGTTTTAACCAGGTAAAAATAGACTTGTGGGTGTAGGTATGTTCAAGTTTAAAAAGTTCTTGCCTCATTAATGTATTGTTTATTTTTTTCAGCATTTAATTGACAAATTATCCTTTCAAATAATTAATTGATGAGTTACATAATTGTCCATTTAGAATTGTTGAATGGACTGAGTCAAGTTTGGTGCACTTTATATATTTCAAAACATGTTTTTTTTAATTATGCATATAAATAATTTTAATGTTAATTTATTGAAATATTTCTATTTTTTCATTACCTCACCCTTGTTTTGACAAAAACAAGACCTTGCTGGATAATATCACGGAGAAACTATTTGTTCACAGTACATGGCTCAGTGAGGATCTGTATACCAAAGGAGGAGATGCTCAGAAATCTGTCTGCAGATTGTTACAACCCAGACTGGAAGTGGTGGGCTGTAATAAGAAAGGAGACCAAACAAAGGAGTGGGGGGTTCAACACCTGATTTATTTAACCAAAGTAAGGATTTACTAAAGCAAGTTAGTGAACAGAAAATGGCCAGTGAGGACTCTCCACCACACAGGAGAGACCCAGTGAAAGCAGAAAAACAGTAGGCTTTGTAGGCAGCACCACACCCTGAGCCCAGGTACCTCCAAGGCTGCTTAACGAGCTGCCTACAACAGAAGAAAAACACAATTAAACACAAATGAAAACCCAATGAGACGGTGGGGGCATCACAACACGTTCAGGACTACCCAAACACCAGTAATTCTTGACTGCACTGATCTGAGGTGTCAATGGCCATATTCCCCTCTCTTCCAGAGTCATATATTTTCCTCAAGTTCAACTGCACTCTGAAGAGGCTCATTTGGATTGTGCCACATAGGCCAGTGACCTTTGTCTCAGCACTGTATGCTGGAACTATCAGCGACCAACCTGGGAATCTGGTGTGTTGAAAATGCTACAACTAGAGATGGTCATCATGGTAGACAGGGGTTTCTTCATTGATGACATTGTGCCCTGCAAAGTGTACAGGCCAGCTTTTCTTTCTGGCAAACCTCAAATGTCTGCATGTAAAGTTATAGAAACAGAAGCCATAACATCTCTGAGTGCATGTGGAGCGCTCCATTCATCTGGTCCAAGAACACTAGGTTTTTGATTGTTATTCCCCTCCTTGCATTTGTAAACAATCAGCTATATGCTGTGGTTTGTCTCCTTACCAACTTTTAAAATAGCCCACTAGTGAAGGCCTGGGCAAAGAAGCCTGATGTCTGAGAACCTCAACATATGTACGGCAACCACACTGTATATTTACACACTTTCATAAAGAAGCTGCATATCAAGCTTTCATTCAGATGACCTTCAACAGTGCTGCACCCTGCTGAGGGACATCCGAGTAAAACCTTGAGATGGCCATTTTCTGTTCACTAACTTGCTTTAGTAAATCCTTACTTTGGTTAAATAAATCAGTTGTTGAACCCCCACTCCTCTGTTTGGTCTCCTTTCTTATTACAGCCCACCAATTCCAGTCTGGGTTGTAACAATCTGCAGACAGATTTCTGAGCATCTCCTCCTTTGGTTTACAGATCCTCACTGAGCCATGTACTGTGAACAAATAGTTTCTCCGTGATATTATCCAGCAAGGTCTTGTTTTTGTCAAAACAAGGGTGAGGTAATGAAAAAATAGAAATATTTCAATAAATTAACATTAAAATTATTTATATGCATAATTAAAATTAAAAAAACATGTTTTGAAATATATAAAGTGCACCAAACTTGACTCAGTCCATTCAACAATTCTAAATGGACAATTATGTAACTCATCAATTAATTATTTGAAAGGATAATTTGTCAATTAAATGCTGAAAAAAATAAACAATTCATTAATGAGGCAAGAACTTTTTAAACTTGAACATACCTACACCCACAAGTCTATTTTTACCTGGTTAAAACCATCTAGTTTATGTGCACTTTTTAAAACACTGCCCAGCAAACATTCGGACGTTTAATGACAGTTGAACGGTCACAACTGTAAAATAATATCACAGGAATTAGGAAAGAATAATACGACATCAACTCGATGTTCCTTGGCCGGACTCGAACCTGGATCCTCCAGAGTGAGAGTCACCCGCTCTCCCAGCTGAGCTATGACAGCAACTGCTGAATCTCAGATTTTTTTATATAGATAGGTAGAGAGTAAAGTGCGGGGTGAACTAACCAATCAGAGGACAGGGAAGATCTGCCACAGGCCACGCCTCCAGAGTGCCAAAACTCCTCACAGCCGAGCGAGCGGAATTAGAAACCGAGCGCGCAGAGGCTGCCGAGCGCGCAGAGAGGCTGCCGCGCGCGCACGTTTTCCTCTGCCGTGTGCTCGTTGGCAACGCGCGCACGCAGGTTTGTCACTTGTGCACATCCTTGTGCACTCACAGACACAGTTTGCTCCCTCTCAGTGCACAAATGACCTCTCGCCATGTATATTTTCGCTCGCGAGTCCCGTTCACGCGCGCGCTGCCATGTATATTTTCGCTCGCGAGTCCCATTCACACGCGCGCTGTGGACCCAATGCGCGTGCACGGGTTGTGGCACGGGTCTGACGCGATAATTTTCTAAGTAAAATAAATATGTGCAATACGTTGTCAACATCAGTGAGTCTCTAAGTCTATTCTTTTTGTATGTTATGTATGTTAAAATATGTGTAAATAGGTCGCTGATTAACACTTGCAATTTAGTGTTGTGATGGTTTTAAAAAAATTCTGAAGGTAGTAAAAAAAGTATTAAAAAGTAGTAAATTTTACTTAAGGATTGCTGTATATACCCTGTATAGATACAGGTGCTGTCTGCGTACAGAGTAAAACAAATCTAGTCTGATCAGATCGTTTCAAACACTGCTGCCGAAACTGATTCACATGTCTTCACCTCTTCTTGAGATGAAAAAAAAATATTAATCAGGATCAACTCTTGCACATTAGTTTCAGGGCTCTGCATTGCAGCCATTTTCCATATTGACTCACAACATTTTAATTGGATCCAAATCAGTTTATAGATTTTGTTTTGTTGTTGAGGCTAATGGATCCATGTTGCTCCCTGTGAAGTATAATTTAATGTCAGTAGAAGTGAGCACAGAGTGAGATCAATGCTGGTTCCCCGAGGAGAAGCATGAAGAATCCAAGCCCACAGGTCGATGCTGAGGCGATGGCTGGCCATGACATGCGCTGGCAGCCACGGCGGTAGTGGTGGCAACAAGCTGAGCTGGGTGTTTTTCTTTTTTCTTTTAGTTCTTCAGCGTGTGACCTGACAGCAAAACATGAAGGGAGTCTGGGAGCATAAGTAATACCTTAACAGGGAGAGTCTCGTTTCCAAATTTGTACTCGCCACCAATGATTAAATGCTTTTCAGTGACTTGTTCTATATTTGCTCGGAAGAACAGAAAGAAGCACACATTCATTAAGGTTACTCTACAAGCTTCTGTTCACTGAGATGGAATAAAATGAGAGTTCATCCCTGGACTAGATGGTGTTGCTGTATGTCTGGAATACGATGCTGATCAATTATACCAACTCCTTCATATCCTGTTATTGAGAACAAGATTTTTGGTTTCACTCAGTCTACCTCTGAGAAACATAATTAAAGGGGACATAACTCACATTCTGATTTCTTTTGTGCTTCCATGTGGGTCTCTATTGCCTCGATAAACACTCAAAACGTAGAAAAAAATCTGTCCATGAATTCTCTGTTGGTGTTTGATTTTAGGAATTCTGTGCCTAAAATGAGCCATTTCAAAAAGTCCCTGCTTGTGATGTCACATGGTTAGGGTTGGAACCATAGACATATACAGTGATCAGCATAGATGAGAACACCCCACTACATTTGTCAGAAAACCTTTAGTTTCCTTTCAGAATCATCATTTTCTATGAGACACCACACTACTAAACACTCACAAATGTGGGCCATTGATTGCAAACAAAATTTGTTAATTTTCACACACAAAAAAGTGATTTTCCTAGCAAATGCATTCAAGCCCATTTTGCAAAAGTGAGTACACCCCAATTATAGTCTTAGGAGAAAAGCCACACTTAGGACTACAGAATTCAAATTAACGGGCATTCAACCACAGGTGAGTCTAATGATTCATTTAAGAGGTGTCCAGCAGACAGGTGACTATAAAAGGGCATTACTTAACAAAGAAAAGCCCTTCCCATTTCATGCTGCCAGCAATTGCTCCACATGGAAGAGAAATGTCACAAAATATGGGAAAGGAATTAATTTCTTAACACAAAAAGGTGAGGGCTACAAGAAGAACAGCAAAGCTTCACATACCAGTCAAAGTACTGAAGCAAAAGTGATCCTAAAATTTAAGAAAGATGGAAGAGCAACCATTTTACAGAGACATCCAGGCCATCCATGGAAGGTAACATCTTGACAAGAGCGTCTTCTGATGAGAAGAAAATTGCTATGCAAGGTTACTGCAGTTAGCTAAAGCAGTAAAGTGATTGTTTCCCGTGACATCAGACGGCGCACACTGCAGAGGAAAGGCATGCATGTCCACAAAGGAAGCCTCTCCTAAAGCCCATGCACACAACAGCACACCTATTGCTAGGGCCCATGCTGAAAGAGATGAAGTCTACTGGGACTCCATACTCTGGAGTGATGAGACAAAGATCTCTGTTTTTGGAACTAATGGTTACCAAAACTGTATGGCGTTGTAAAGGTGAGGATTTCAAAGAGAAATGCATGGTGCCTGCAGTGAAACATGGTGGTGGCAGTGTCCTTATGTGGGGCTGCATGAGTGCTGCTGGTGTTGGGGAGCTGCATGTCATTGATGTCATCATAAACTCAACAATGTACTGCTTTATACTGAAGGAGAAGATGCTGCCAACACTCCGTGCACTTGGTCGTTGTGCACTTTACCAACACGACAATGATCTAAAACACACATCTGAAGCTACTGTTGCATTTCTGAAGAAGAACAGGGTGAAAGTGATTGGATGGTCAAGTCGGTCTCCTGATCTGAACCCAATCCAACACCTGAGGGGAATTCTGATGCAGGAAGTTGAGCATCACTTCCATCCAGCATCCAGGCTCTAAAAGAGGTTATTTCTGAAGAATGTAAAAAGATAGATGTAAAATGTCTCCAACTTGTTCATTCCATGCCTAGAAGGCTTGGTGATGTCCTTAAAAATCACACAAAATACTAGATGTAGTAGTTTTTGCTGCGGAGTGTTTTCATTTTTGCTTCAACCAATTTTAGTAAAGCTGAAGATTTAGTGATCTAAGCTATATTATTAACCTTAATTTCATGTTATGAGTTAAGCACATGTTTAATAAAACCCAGTCTTGTGAAAATTCTGGAATTTTTTTTTTGTTCATTTAGCTGATTAAATGTGTTCTTTTTAAAGGGGGTGCACTCATTCATGCTGAGCACTGTATGTATTTCTGGACATAGCCTGAAGATTTCTCTCAATGTCAGTTTGAAACAAAATGGGACCACCGCCATCTTGGTCATGTCACACGTTTCGTCACGCCAGACAATCCAAAAATGGGAAAAGAGGTGGAGCTGAGAGTTGGGCTGTGAGGATGTGAGCAGAGCAAATGATTGACACCCATAAACTTAAACCAATGTAGCTACGAGTTAACCAAAGCTACATGGAGCTTGGAGTCAGGTAGCTAACAAAGGGTTTTGTACGCTTTTAGCCATAAAAATGCAGATGAGCAACTTAAACGTGAACCACACATGAAATCAAAGATCTGCTGTGTTTCTGTGGTCTTGGGAGAGTCCCGGGAGACGGGATCACCTGGCTGCCTGAGGCTAGCAGCTGCTCCCAGTTGGGAGACAGAAAAAGTTGGGCGCTCCCCTTACTCAGATCTGTGATCACAGGATCTGCAGACGGGAAAGAAAGCTAAACTCTGTAACCCTTGCTTCTGCAGTGGCGAGCTTGCGGATCCTTGATCGTGCTGGTCGATTGTGGAGCTATAATATCAACTGTTAAAATACAAGCAGAGCCTCAGACCGCTGCAATCCGTTAGCTTCACGCTAACCCACAGCTAACAGAGGTTTTCGGGTGCTTTTAGCGAGAAATACGTGGTTGAGCAGCTCCTAAGTTGCATTAACTCAAAAAGCGACTTTGTTTCTGTTGTCTACCTCAAAGCTCCACATGCAACCAGCATGACTACAGCTTCACATGGGAGACGAGCGGCCGCGCGTCTTGGCTTCCCCGGGAGACGGGAGAAGCCAGGCACCTGCTCAAGTTTTGTTACTCAGCCAGCAGCCCCACTAACATGTTTGTTATCTCCAAGCAGTGGTATGTGAAATGCACATGAATGCAATATTCAGTATGTGTTCAGTACTTGTTCAATACCAGATTTACGTAGTATGCCCGTCTCTTGCATGTAGTCTCTTGCAGTTTGCTGCATAGTGTTGGAACTAGGGATGGGTACCTTTGACATTTGAATCGATCCGGTACTAATTCCCGGTACCGAGGAATCGATACCGGTACTTAACGGTACCAATTTTCGATACTTTTGAGTGTTTATTATTTTAATTCTCTTTTATAATTAAATATATATTTATCTTAATATATAACAATATTTGATACATATCATGATAAATAACACTCAACTGTTTGTATTTTAACATCGTCCTTGTAGTTTTATAAGCTGATAATTAAACTGAAGCAAACATCTTTACTGTGAACTAAATTTACTGTGTATCTTCATTCCTTTTGCCGTCTTTTTTCATTTGATTTTTCCTACTGGGAAGTTAGAATTTCCGAGGAGAAAGCGAACGCACCATTAGCTGATAACAACGGTGGCAATGGAAGCTAACATATCAAGCGACTTAAACAGTTTATTTAACTGCTGGAGCAGATTAAAACGATGATGCCTCACACTTAAATCGTTGTCACTGGTTTCATCTTCACCCAATCACCCGTTGCATTTAGTAAAGTGATGCCAAACTTTAGAGCGCGTTCATGTTCTTCTATTTGGAAAATCGGAGTTCCGAGGAGAAAGCGAACGCACCATTAGCGAAACAGAAGCTAACATATCAAGCTAACGTTATCTTAAACATTTTATTTACCTACCGGAGCAGATTAAGATGAGGATGTCTCACTTAGATTGTTGTCGCTGGTTTCATCATCACCCAGTTACCCATCACATTTAGTGAAGTGGACCCAAGCTTCAGCGTGCGTTCTTTCTACCACGCTGCTCTGTTAACAACTGGCTCGCAGCGAGCGACGACATAACGCTCTTGCACATGCGCAGCTGTCTAGGCAAGTTCTGTTAGGAAGGACGGGTACCGAAACGAGGCACCGTTTGAAATGACATGAATCGGTGCTCGGTCAGTACTATGGAATTCGGTCGGTACCTTAAAAAGTACAGAATTCGGTACCCATCCCTAGTTGGAACCCAACTTTTTTCGTTTTTATTCGTGTTTTTTAGCGGCCGAAGGTTACAATTCCAGACTACTGCCCATGTATATATACATGTACCTTTGTTATTATTTTTCTTCAAACTATTCTCTTAAGTGTTGGTGCTGCTGTAACTGAATTTCCCCACTGTGGGATCAATAAAGTCTATTCTATTCTTATTAGCACTAGCACTAGTGTAATGGACTGTCATGTCTAGTTTTACGTCTACTAATGTAGATAAGCTGCATGTGGTGCCCATTTTGAATTGACACCAAAACAGTTGCAGACGTGCGTTCAATAGTTATTTAGAGGTTTTCATTCCAGATCCATTCAGTGGTCCATGAGGTGTTTTGCCACAATTAAAGAGAAATGCATTCACACGCTGTCCATCATGCCTTTTGGTAGAAATGTCAACACAAATGAAGTTGTGAGTTAGAAATACTTTATTTAAAAGTTTTAGAGAAGTTAGAGAAGAGTGTTATAGTATTTTTCTATAATAAACTATAAATGAATGAATGAATTTAAAATATTTTCCTACATAAAAGTTACCTTTCTGTAGACTCTTCTCTTTTCTCTTTTCTTCTCTTCTCTCTCTCCTTCTACTTCGTCCAGCCAATTACTGATTCACACCAGCGATTTCCACAGCTCTAATCCCTTATCACAACTCTCCTCCTGGTTCATCCTTTTCCACACGGACGACTCACACAAGCAGCCAGCACACACTCTTCTAAGATCTGACACCAGATCTGGCCTGATTGCAACAACTTTCAAAATGTTACCTTTTCTTTCATTTTCCACTGATTGGTGTACATCCCAAAGTGTAGATACAATTGATCAAAGCATTGTGACCCAAAGTTACTTCAACGTAAATATCAGGAGACAAGATTCCCAGCAGCACAAGCTGTTAATATTGGGATTCATTAAAGTAAAAAGATGCAATGCAGAGATGAAGATCTCATTTGGCTTAAAAATGCAGAGTGATCATGAAAGTCGGGGATCTTAGTCCTAGAATTGAACAAGTTACTGTAAATCGTTTGTGCCTCAGGTAGTCACACTTAAGATTTTTGCATAATATTGAAGCATTTGTTAACATGCAATGAAGCTGAGAAGTCTTTAAATGTAGAATAATCTCAGTAATTTATTTTAATGAAATCAAACTTGTGCAAGCTTGGACAATGAGAGTCCACATGGCCGTTTCAGGCACACTGAAAAATCTTTGGTCAACTCAAAAGCATTTCCCTTTATTTCTCATGTGCATTTGAAGAATCTTCCACTTCAGGGATAATTTGTGTGCTTTTGTCTGCAAACGGCTGTAAAGCACTCAGACTGAGCGGGATTTTCTTGCACTGGCGGTCTTTGTTTAGGATGAAGAGTGTGTGTGTTTGAGGCGCTGCATGTGTTCGTATAAGTTAGCTGAACTTTGAATCACACTCCATCTGTGAGACTTTTGCTAATAAGCAGGCGGCGTAGCTTTCAGCCTCAGAAAGAGAAAATGTGACTGTTTGGTTTCTGATCTGGTCTGGAGCCGTGTTTCAACCCACTGTAAATTTGAACCATTGGAGCAGTAAAGAGATCAGATATGGGTTTAGAGCTATTCTGTAATTATAAGGTCCTACCTCAACATGCCGCCAGATGGCCTGAATTGAATTTTATACCTCATTAGTTTAAATTTCTATTGGCTGCTACTCTTGTGTTGTTTTTGATTATAAAAAGTAGATTTTTTGTGGATTATTTTAGATTGTTTTTGTGTTTTAAATTAGCATTTGTTGTATACAAAGCTGTTTTTAAAATGGGCATGCTTTGTCAGAATAAAACTATTCCTTCAGTGTTGAATTTAGCCTTTTAAAGGAGATATATTATGCAAAACTCACTTTTTGAAAAGAAAGAAAGAAAACAATCTTTTATATAGAGCCTCTCAAGATAAAAATCACAAGGCGCTTCACAAAAACAAAACAAAATTAAAGTATAAAAGATTTCTAAAATGTAAGGAAAGGAAGAGAGAAAATGAACAAGAAAGAGGGAAATCAATGGATCTCGGGAAATGTGGAAATATAGCAGAAGGAGAGGGTGGTGATGAAGGTCATACAAAAGCCAGCTTGAACAGGTGAGTCTTCAGCTGTTTTTTAAAGGAGACCACTGAGTCCACTGATCTCAGGCTCAGGGGGAGAGAGGTCCAGAGTCTGGGGGCCACAGCAGCAAATGATCTGTCACCTTTGGTCTTTAGCCTGGTGCTGCACAACCAGCAGGCTTTGGTCACTGGACCTCAGGGACCTGCTGGGGGTGTAGGGACTGAGAAGATCACCAATGTAAGATGGTGCTTGTCCATGTAAGGCCCTATAGACCAGAACCAGGATCTTGAAATGAACCCTGAAGTTGACTGGGAACCAGTGAAGCTGGAGGAGAAGCGGGGTGATGTGGGTGTGTTTGGAGGACTTGGTCAGAAGCCGAGCACAGGCATTCTGAACCACCTGTAGATGGTTCAGGGAGGTTCTGCTCAGACACGTGAAAAGAGCGTTACAGTAGTCTTAAGCATGAGGAGTTGAATCTCTACTGCCTCTATTTACACTCTACACGTAAAAAATAACTCCAACAGTTTTCTGTCAGTGTTTGGCTTTAGGAATCATGTGCCTAAAACTGTTTCAAACAGTCCCCATTTGTGACATCGCAATCGGGAGAATTAGGATAATTCATCTGTCGATGCTGGAGGAGCAGCATCTCTATTCCAAGCCCCTGCCAGATATCAGAGCTTCTCAGCTTATAGTAGCTTATCTGGGGAATGAGTGGGCGTTGCCAGCTCCAGCCCATTTTCTTAAAGTGACAGAGCCCTGAAACCGCTCTCTCTGGAAGGTACTGAAAATATCAAGAATTAAACTACTTTGATTCCTTCATGTGAGAAGTCTTTTGTGCAGAGAACTTCATGAACATGTTTTGTAGAGTATAGACCTATTATAACCTTTAAAAAACTCATAAATTATGTTTAAGTGTTTGGCTTAAATCATCAACAGTGTCAATATTGCCTGTGTTATTCTGAATTTCACTCACAGTTTGAAAATAAAGCATCAGTTAAAAAAAGTCTGTTCATGTAACAAAAACCTTTTCATCTTATGTCCATTTAATAATTATTTCCTAAGCAAACCACAAACCAAAGCAAAACCATTCAAATTCAGAGTCAAGTGCTTTTGAACCCCCTTGTTGTTGTTTCACATGTGGTAGAGCTCTCTGAACGCACTGGCAAGTGGGCTCGTTGAAAACATTGATTTTGTATTCAGCTTGCAGGCCTTTCTGCTTGCTGAAAGCTGTTTGAATGAAGCCTTAAGTGTCAAGCTGCACATTAGCCAGTAATAATTTAAATACGTTGTTCTTGGCTTGTGTGTGTGTGTGTGTGTGTGTTCCTGTTTTCCTCGTGCTTTTAAAAGAAGGGTCTGTGTTTCTCAATATGACAAAGCAACGTTGCTGTTCACCCTTTTTGGTG
This sequence comes from Nothobranchius furzeri, assembly GCF_043380555.1. Lineage (NCBI taxonomy): Eukaryota > Metazoa > Chordata > Actinopteri > Cyprinodontiformes > Nothobranchiidae > Nothobranchius > Nothobranchius furzeri. The sequence continues at coordinate 67,963,245 of NC_091748.1, forward strand.
AAAATGTGTGCAAAGGTTTTATGTGATCAGACTTTGTGGAGGTTAATTCAACAATAACAATGAGACAGACATGGCCTTGTGGCGGTGAGAGAGTGGTGAAGAAAAGGTTTTAGGTCACATAAGGAGAAATCTTCCCCCCCCTGAACAGTAGGTGTGTCTATAGAGAAATTAATACCAGCACATAGCAGAAGTTGAAGCATATTTGAAGCAATAAAGTTATTAGCTTTGGATTGTATATGAAGTATTTTACTTTCAATTAGCTAAAAATGTCAAGATTATTATGTGCATTTCATTCAAATGTTGATAATTTGGGAGAATTTTGTTAGGAAAAAGGTTAGCTGGATTCCCAAAGAAAGCTGCATTTTCTAATCGTTTATGCAAATATGCTGTTTACTCTGTGCTGAGGGATTATAGATCCTCTGTGAAATGTGACCTGGATGAGATCGAGGTGGCTGGAACTGAGACGGGGCTAGAAAGTGGGACAGCACAGAAAACATTCAAGCAGAGAGGCCAGCCTAACGTGATGCAATTGCTTGTATTTTTTTCAAAGTTGTCTACCTTCTTATTGAAAGGACTAAACCATGTTGGTATGACTTTAAACACCAAGCCCTGTCTGACGTGACAGAATGAGGGTTTCTTTTATAGCAGGCTCCCTTTAACCCATTTTTCCAATAATCCCGTTTTAAAACTGATGACCTGCGAGAGCTGATGGATGATAGCTGTGAGCATGGAAGAGGATTTTCTGTGGCTGCTCTGATTATTAAACCAAGAGCAGTTATGTAGATACTAAGCAACTTTTTCATATTTTTAAATGATTTTCTTTAGTCAGTATGTGCTAAAATGACCCTTACCAGTGTTGGCAAAAGGCCACCCAGACCCCATCACCCCCTGTGGCCAGAATATCCAGAGTTGCTGGTCTGCTGGTCTGTTGAAAATAGAAAAAAAAATGTTGCTGCAGTCTGGTTCTAGCACATTCCCTGCATCTTTTAGATCATGAACGCAGCTGATTTGTTTAATTTAGTGATGAACTGCTCCTGTAGACACTAAAGAAGGCTGAGGAGACATTTCAGCTTTCAGATTTAAGGTGTGAAAAAAACGAATGCACAGATAGGTTTTGCATTTAGTTCTACTAAACAGACACTAGGGGGTGCTAAAAGCAAGCCAACACTGCCTAGTCTCCTTTAAAAGGATGAGGTTGACCAAAATTGTCCTGTTCACGGGGGGATTGTGGAATATCTGCATCATGTTTACATCATCAGTTATTTTAATAATGTTACAGAGTAGAAACTAGCCAAGGACAAAAAGCAAACATGAGAAAATTAGATTTTTTTTAACGAGTGTTATTAAGAGGACAATCTGGGCTGGAGTTTCCCATCATGCAATTCTGCATTTTTCTCTATTGTTTTTTTCTTTAATGCTGTGAAGTAAAAAAAAAATAAAAACGTAGGTTGGATGCATCTCTACTCTTCTAGCTGCTTTCTCAGAAATTAATTTCTTACATTTTCTCTGACATTATGATGGTGGGATTCTGAGGCAGCATGTTACTGAATGAATCACATCTGCATCCGCCATAAACTGCACCAGCTGCTGGGGGTGGTGGGAATGGATGGAGGCTTCTGCTGCAACAAAAACAACTTACTCATTTATTTCAGATAGAATTAAAATTGTATTGAAGTGAACAGGGCTATAAACGTTGGTTTCCGGTCTGCTTTGCCTCACGCCCTGAATCACACATATGCTGTATTTCATTTTAAATGATAAATAATAGTGTGTTTCGGCTGTCTGCCACGTAATTTTGACATTTGCTTGCTTGTAAACGACAAATCAGACGTCACATATGTGACATCACAGCAGAATCTCCTCTCCCCCAGCGTAGCGGCTACTTTCCACATGGTCAGATTTATAGTGGTTTCTCCATGATTAATGCTCCTTCTGTCGTCCTGGAAGAAGCTTGCTAAACTCCCAGCCATTTTCTTCTTCTCCTTTCCTGGTTTGATGACATAATTTTTGAGCAGTTGGAGTTCTCTACGTCTTTTAATTCAACAGGGCTCAACATCATCATTTCACACTGAAATAACACACAGTAAGAGAGCGTAAAGCACTAAAACACAAATGGATGCTTAATAAATCGCTATAATAATGAACCAGTTATGGGGTACAGAATTATTTTACCGTTCAGGGATGTGATTGCAGTTGGAATTAAGTATTTTTTATAAATCGCTATTTTGGCCAGTGGGACTGGGTATCTCCTGCCTGATGGGAGGAGAACGAATCAATGATGGAGAGGATGAAAAGGTTTCTCTGCGGTGCCTTTCCTGATCACACACGCTCATACAGTTGGGACTGTGAGGTTTGTGGTGAACTGGTTATTTTGCCTCCTTTATCTGTAATCTGTGACAGTTTACTTTACTATTAACAGCTGAGAAAGTTGCGCCAAGCTGTGATATTACCATATTGACCCGAATATAGGATGACCCCTATTATAAGAAGACCCCCCTTTTCAAGACTAATCTTCAGGAAAAGACAAAAAAAAATTTTTTAATCTATTTTTAAAAAATATATATTTATTGAAAATTTGAGAACAAATATTGAGCAAAAATACTATTTTAATGCAAACTATCAGAACTTTGCTGACACGTGAAATCAAAAGTCAAATGAGGCTTTTATTCAGACACCCTCTGCCTCGTTGTTCTCACTCACGCTGCTGCGGTCCCGGTGTACCATCAGATCGCTGCACCTGCCGGCTCCTCCCATTGAACGTCATCCTCACTGCCATCCAAGGCATCCATGCATGCAATATTTGACACTTCTTCTGAATTGACTGCCGTCATCTTACAATTCGCATAAGTCTGCCTTATAGCTTGAAAACGTGCCCCCTTTTCCGTCCGCTCTGCTCCGGACCTCTCTTTTCCATATTTTCTCCTGTTGAGAACACACAGCCTCGCGCCCTCTGCTGTTATGAGTGTGTAACTCAGCATGTGTGAATGCTTAGACCCCGATTATAAGATGACCCCACATTTAAAAATTATTTTCAATGAAAAAAATCTCTTTGTCTATTTGAGTCAATACGTTAAATAGGAGAGTGGATTTTGTGACCGGAACCATGATTAAAATCTGTTCCCTTGGCTTCCTGAGAAGAAGGAGGCGCCGGTGTGATTTAGTGTATAGAAAAAGACAATCTGAAAATCTTGTTGGCACTAAATTGTAAATAAAACAAGAATAAATGGAAAATACATCAAGACTGTTTAAGACTACTTTGGAAGGAGTAATTCAAAAATAAAAGTGGCATTTAATCTAACAATTGGGTGTGTCCAACTAGTGGCCCATGCACAGCCTGGTGAGGTTATTATTTAGGATTCCTTCTCATATCACCTTTTTGATTTCTTAGAAATCACCTTTTCCTGTCAAACAGGTGGCGAATACTCCTTCATCTGCCAGAAATGATCATGAAGGAAAAAAACGTGAATGGTTCTTGCTTTCAGCCTCTGATTATAATTTTATAAATTTTTTATGTAAAACTATACATTTGATTAGTTTAAAACCTAACTGGACTCACTCTGGTGCCCTCACACCAGTTGGCACAGTTATATATGGTTGACTCATGGCGAGAAGGTCACGAGTTTGAACCTTGGCAGTGGCCTTCTTGCAGAGTTGGCATGTTCTGCCCATGAATGCCCCGGTTTCCTCCCACAGACCAAAAACATGCATGCATTGTTAACTGGAGACTCCAAATTGTCTAGGTGTGAATTAATTTGTCTATGTGATGGACTGGATGCCCCCCACCATTACTGCTGTGGTTAGGCAGCAGCTCCCTGCAACCCCAGTGAGAAATAAGTGGTTAAAAGGTAGAGAGAGACATTTTAGTGTTGAGGAAGAAGTCCAAATGGTGAAAACTGCCTTTTTATTCCCCTCCAGCCGTAAACCTTCCTATTGAATGTCTCCATTTTCTTTCATCTCAGAAAATGCTGCTATACAAATTCAGCACATAAAACAGATGTCTTATATTATTGTGTTTCTAGCTCCTAAAATAGATTTAACACACCTAAAATAATTCTCCTGTCCTGGAATGTGAGACTTCACGTAAATCATGTTCTGTCCACGTGGGAATCATAAAGCACTTCTAAAAATAAAGATTCAGAGATTATCACCTCCTTTATTCTTCTTGATCTGCGAACCTGAAATGAATCATTGTTTTGAAGCACGGCCGCGTAACGGGTGAACTCTCCCACGTATCCTGTAGCCCGACAGGTGGAGATAAAGCAGATGAAACTATGGAGATAATAAAACTAAAAGCTGGTTAAACAAAAAAAACTGTTGTGTTTTAACATAAAAGAACAGAGCCTGGGAGGGAAGGAATACATGTGGGGCTTGTTACTAAAGTCTCTGTTCTTGTGAGGAGACAAAACTCTCTGACACAAACAATCCTTCTCATTATTCACTGAACTTCCTCAGAAATATCATGCAAGACACAAGCAATCCCAGATGAAGTATTTTTCTAAATTTGGTTCCGTTTGCTACAAATTAAACGGATCAAAACAGTTAACAAATTATTCTACTTTAACTTTGGCAGAACTAGGCCAAGTAGTGACTTAAACAGTAGTTTAGAAATCTAGACAAACTGTAGCAGTAGCAAAAGTGTCAGCGTGTCGGCCTAGCCGCGCTACAGTTTAGCCTTAGCACGTGTACCACTGGTCCGAACTATTTTAGGTCAAGCCAAACACAGCGCCCCTATGTTTGTAGAAAGATGCTGGGCAGGCTTAGCACTAAAGCTGTGACATAGGAAAATTAAAGATGGCATCGGCACGGCGTGCTTGTTTGAAATGGCTTTGGCATCGATGTTGGTCGTGGTGATGTTAGCCGCAGATCAATACTAGCCTGTGCTAGCTGAAGCAATTGCTAATGCTAGCTTGAGTGGTTAAAGTCCTTGCTAGATGAGAGGAAAACAACAAAGGAGAATGTTGGAGCTCCACTCAAGTTCCAGGATGCACTGAGAATATCCAGACCATGAGTGAATGCTAGATAGATCCATGCTTGTGTTCCTTTTTCTTGATACTTCGTCCCTCGCTCATACCATCCACCCCCCACGAACATCGGTTGTTTGTGTTCGAGAAAGAGCCCATTTTAATATTTCTGGAATAAAGCATCCATGTGCTCACACAAATTGATCCTGGATTTAGGTCAAATATATTTATAATTTTCACACAATTCGTCTTAACAGCTTTTATTTTTAGGTCTGTCTTGCAGCCGTAAATGAAAAGTTGCAGGTAAATAAAACCTTTCTTTGTTTTAAAAAGAACTAAAAGATGGAATTAGAATTTCAACATAGCAAGAAAACACCAAAGATGTTTAAAGAATAATACTGTCTTGCAGCTGTTGGTAATATTTACACTAACCATGAAATTCTGTCTAAATTTATGTCAAACAAAGTCGCTATGAAATATTGAAGCAGTTTTAAAAAATGGCAGCAAAAAATGATTCTAGACTAGCTGTTAGTTTATCAGTCCTGTGGAATTTGGATGCTTGTTCTTTAGAAAAATGAAGTTGAGAGGTGTCTTCCCTCCAGTGTTTTGAAGCTGTAACTGCACTTGTGTTCTTTTTAGCCTTTTAGAATAGAATATTTTAGCTTTGTCGTCTTAATGGAGCCTTAAAAATATTACTCTCTCTTTGTTCTCTTGGGGACTTTAATATTAAAGTTAAAGTTGCACTAGTTGTCACACACACTGATGTGTGTGCAAAATTTGTTTTCCAAATTCGACCAATCCCCGTGGGGAGCGGTGAGCTGCAGACAGACTCGGGAACCATCCTGTGGTTTAACCCCCAATCCAACCCCTTAAAGCTGAGTATCGAGAAGGGAGGCATTGGGTCCCTTTTTATTTTTTTTTATTTAGAGTCTTTGGTATGACCTGACTAGGATTTGAACCCTGATCTCCCAGTCTCAGGCAAGACACTACCACTAGGACATTAAGCTGGTAATTGAGGAAGAGACGGAGGAGGAGTAGAAGGAGAAGAAACAACTGCAAGAGTAGAAACAATTCCTCTAAATCAGGGGTCACCAACCTGGTGCCCCCAGGAACAACGTAAAGTGCTCACAGGCCTTTTCTCCAAATAGCGCGAGTTTAAAATAAAACAAAAACAATGTCTGCCATCTCTTTTAATGACAAATGCATTAATGTAGTTTTAAAAATGATCCTTTTCGGTTGAAAGGTCATCATTGTGTCAACCTGGTAGCCCTCTGTGTGGTTCAACCCACAAAGTGGTTCTCAGCTTCACAAAGGCTGATTACCCCTGCTCTGAGACGTGTGTCGGGTGGCATGTTTATATCTGACACAGGTGGATCCCAGAACACCAGCCTTCATGCGGATGGTTCATTATGTATTTAAAGTGACAACCGTAGATGTTACCTTCGCTGTCTGCTGCTGTTTGAAACAGTTGGTCAGAATTTTTGAAAACAATCAAGCAGCAGAGAGATGCATTAGAGGGTTCAGGTGCTTCTTAATATGGCTTCATTTTGTTTTGCAGTTAAATGAAACAACTTTGCATCTTAAAAGTTTTTATTAATGTTTACGCATAAAAAAATATTTTTCAGTTTTTCTTTTCATACATTAACATAAAAAATTCAAGTTTTGGGGGGATTTAAATTGTCCTTATGAGGCTCTGCTGGATCCCACTGGATTCGTGAGAGTAGTAGTGTTACACTCTGCACTGCTTAAATTTCCACATTTTCCCCAAGTACGCTTGTGGGTTATCATAACGTGAGTGCAGCTGACGTCAAATACTTAACGTTGCAGCCAGTGAGAGGAGCGCTACCCTGTGCAGGGATTAGGTTAATCACAGTAAGGGATGACTGCAGTGCCCTCTTTTCAGAGAGGGGAATTAGTTTTATACTGAGAGAGATTGGAAAAGGGAAGAGGGAGACCTGAGAAGCAACGTTGTGGCAAAACCAGCAAGCCAAACAAAGCTGTCAGCGTGTGCATGGAAAAATCTCATAAACATACTCATCACCATGTCTGCCTCTCTGGTTCTGTTCGTCAACACAGCTGAATGCAACAGGATGCTGTTAGCGGTACGTCAGCACATTAATGAATGAAGCCGGAGCTGGTAGGTCTGGGTTTGGCTGCACTGCATTCACACTTCAAGGTGAGGTTTCCGTGGCAACTCAATAACTGCCTTACCTGTAATGTGAAGATGCATAAATGTGAACATATTCAAAATAAGTGAGGTCATGTCAAGAACAGCTGTAGTAATAAAATGCAATAAAGAAATCCTCGGCCAGTGAAGTGTTACACCTGTGGAGGGCTCTCCTTATCGAGTGAAGGGTTATAAATGATAAACTGTTTGCACAATGTCTGCGTGCGCTGATGCTCGATTAGGTGCAGGAGGCAAGCAGCTCGTCTGCAGATCTTATTCACTGTTTTGTTTTCTTCCAGTTCACTAAACCAGCAGCTTCCAAAGGTTCACTCGCACAGCAACATCCTGATTGTCACATGGATTAATTTTGTCTCCTGATGAGAACAAACTTTGTCATTTATGTCATCTCTCAGAAAGATAAATTCATCTTTCTGTCAGCTTGCCCCTATGAACTCCAGGTTTTTGGCTTTTTTCTCCAAGTTTCTATTTAAATGGCTTTGAGGAATGTTGGATGTAGTTTGATTGTGATTTGATCTGATTGTTTGTGTTCGTGTTTGTGAGGAAAGTGTGATCTTGTGCATGTCTGGTTGCGTCAAAGACAGCTGTGGTCCTGTTAACAGCCTTTCTCTGAGCTTCACTGAGATAAGAGGCATTTAGAGAAAGTTTTTTTCTCACATTTTCCTTGGAACAACAGAAACCAGGTTTCAGTTGTATTTAAAGGGGACATATAATGCTAAAGTCACCTTTACATCCTTTTGTGCTGCCATGTTGGTCACTACTGCTTCTATAAACTCTCCAAACGTGGAAAACAATGTTCATTCGTTTTCTGGCAGCTGGTATTAGGAATTATCTGCCTAAAATTAGCCGATTGGAAAATATACCTGTCACAAATGGGAAAAGTAGAATAAAATAATTTCTTATGTGCAAGAGAGAGCTGCTACTGGAGGAGCAATGGCTCCGTTCAGAGCTAATCCCAGATCTTGGGGAGTTGGGGATTGGTGGGCGTGGCCAGCTAGTTTTCTCAAAGGTATGCAAAAGCCACATTTTGGAGCTTTTGACCTTGTTATACTGCTATTTCATCACACAAAAAAGACCCCAAAGTGATTTTTGGCTTCATGCATGCAATGTCCTGTTTCAGCTGCAATTCCTAGCTGGTCTGTCCAGTAGGGTTCATTCACCGTAATGGCATTGTTGCTGCATCATCGCTACCCGCTCCTCCCCATTCAGGCGGTGCCCAACGCTCCTCCCCTGCACTGTAAACACACTCGGTCTTTCCGTGTGGCTAGCAGTGAATTTGAAAAGTTGTGAAGAAATTATTTCTCATCTAGTCTGCACTTTAAATATTGGTTAGAACCCAAGAATCTTCAGAAATTTTTGAGTTTTATCTTCAGGAGCTCCCACAAACCAAGCCAGAATGCGGCAATGATTTCACAGACTGCTTGTTAAACCTCCGCCAGTACAAGAGTGGGTTTTCAGATGGACCACTTCTCGAAATCAGCGACGTTCCAAGGTTATAGCCACTCGATAGAAATGCCAGAGCAGTGTGTGTGTGTGTGTGTGTGTGTGTGTGTGTGTAGGGATGATTGTGAATCTGCGAAATAACTTATTTACTAAACAATAACAGATCAATAGTGCCATCGGTAGTATTTGATCATATACAGGTGCTGGCCAGTAAATTAGAATATCATCAAAAGGTTGAAAATATTTCAGTAATTCCATTCAAAACGTGAAACTTGTACATTATATTCATGCAATGCACACAGACCAATGTATTTCCGATGTTTATTACGTTTAATTTTGATATTTATAGGTGACAACCAATGAAAACATCAAATCTGGTATCTCAGAAAATTAGAATATTCTAAAGGCCAATGAAAAAATGTTTGTTTCTCTAATGTTGGCCAACTGAAAAGAATGAACATGAAAAGAATGTGCATGTATAGCACTCAATACTTAGTCGGGGCTCCTTTTGCCTCAATAACTGCAGTAATGCGGCGTGGCATGGACTCGATCAGTCTGTGGCACTGCTCAGGTGTTATGAGAGCCCAGGTTGCTCTGATAGTCGTCTTCAGCTCCTCTGCATTGTTGGGTCTAGCGTATTGCATCCTCCGCTTCACAATACCCCATAGATTTTCTATGGGGTTAAGGTCAGGCGAGTTTGCTGGCCAATCAAGGACAGGGATACCATGGTCCTTGAACCAGGTGCTGGTGGTTTTGGCACTGTGTGCAGGTGCCAAGTCCTGTTGAAAGGTGAAGTCTGCATCCCCATAAAGTTGGTCAGCAGCAGGAAGCATGAAGTGCTCTAAAACTTCCTGGTAGACGGCTGCATTGACCCTGGACCTCAGGAAACAGAGTGGGCCAACACCGGCAGATGACATGGCACCCCACACCATCACTGACGGTGGAAACTTTACACTGGACCTCATGCAACGTGGATTCTGTGCTTCTCCGCTCTTCCTCCAGACTCTGGGTCCTTGATTTCCAAAGGAAATGCAGAACTTGCTTTCATCAGAAAACATAACTTTGGACCACTCAGCATCAGTCCAGTCCTTTTTGTCCTTGGCCCAGGCGAGACGCTTCTTGCGCTGTTTCTTGTTCAAGAGTGGCTTGACACACGGAATGCGACACCTGAATCCCATGTCTTTCATGAGTCTCCTCGTGGTGGTTCTTGAAGCGCTGACTCCAGCTGCAGTCCACTCTTTGTGGATCTCCCCCACATTTTTGAATGGGTTTGTCGTCACAATTCTCTGCAGGGTGCGGTTATCCCTAGAGCTTGTACACTTTTTTTCTACCACATTTTTTCCGTCCCTTCGCCTGTCTGTTAATGTGCTTGGACACAGAGCTCTGCGAACAGCCAGCTTCTTTAGCAATCACCTTTTGTGTCTTGCCCTCCTTGTGCAAGGTGTCAATGATTGTCTTTTGGACAGCTGTTAAGTCAGAAGTCTTCCCCATGATTGTGGTGCCTTCAAAACAAGACTGAGGGACCTTTTAAAGGCCTTTGCAGGTGTTTTGAGTAAATCAGCTGATTAGAGTGGCAGCAGGTGTCTTCTATATTCAGCCTTTTCAGAATATTCTAATTTTTTGAGATACCAAATTTGGAGTTTTCATTAGTTGTCACTTATGAATATCAAATTTAAATGTAATGAACATTGGAAATACAATGGTCTGTGTGCATTGCATGAATATAATGTACAAGTTTCACGTTTTGAATGGAATTACTGAAATATTTTCAACCTTTTGATGATATTCTAATTTATTGGCCAGCACCTGTATTGTGCCTAGCGTTGCTCTGAGAGGTGTGAAATAGCATGAAATAAAAATGTTGCTCTTGTTTTGTATCAACCAGAACCATTATGATTGAACAAAAAAAAAATCATGATGCCATCTTTAAAGAGACAATTTGTAGTTTTTACCATTAATCTCTGGACATATCCATCAAAATGTTGTTGAAAATGATTTAAATGATGCCCAGTTGTTGAAAAATATTGGCGGCTTCGTAACATATAACCAGGGAAGTCTAGGCCTCTCTACTTAGGCTGGTGCCCCCGTGACCCAACCACAGATAAGTGGAGGAAGATGGATGGATTGATGGATGTTTATGTATTTAGCAGATGCTTTTGTCCAAAGTGACTTACAGGTGATAATGAAGCAGCAGGTTGCCCTTGACGCTAACAACAAACACTATTCAGTCAATCCTCGGTGGCAGTGAGGCAGCATAATCGATCATAGAGGGAAGCGAACATAGAGTGTGCAGTAGAGTGGGGGACAGGTGCAGAGAGGGTGCTAGTTTAGAAGATGCTCTCTGAAGAGCTGGGTATTCAGGAGTTTCTTGAAAATCGACAAGGAAGCCCCTATTCTAGTAGTGCTTGGTAGTGTAACGTCCAAAAGGGTCAATTTTCACCACCTACATTGACCAACATAGTGACCTTTCATCTACAGAAATAAATCCACTTTCTATTTGGCCTTCTAAATCCAGAAGGTTCTGTTCTGTGCATGTTTACATACCAGGAAGACAAAACATTCAAACAAACATTCTCACCCAAGGTTCTTGCACACACTCACTTTCTCGCTGACCCTCGAACCGGCCAATTCGGGAAAGAAGCATTTTTGAAACCATCTTCTCCTTTGACCTCCTGTCAAAGCCTCTGTGCAACGCTGCGGCTGATACCAGACAGCCAGCTCTCTAAGAGCCACGCAAACATCAACTTTAGATGCCAATAAGCATTCCAGCTTCCTGCCTTCACCTCGAGGGATCTCAGACTGGACGGGTCCTATCGGATCTGGCTACAGGCTCCTGATATCAGAGGTTCGCTCCACCGGCAGTGACCATCAACACCCTGGATCGAACGAGAACCTCCACACCAAGGGTGCGTAGACTTGGTATGACAGATTGCATCTGATGCAGTTTTTAATAAACAACTCTCTAGTTTAGGACCAAACAACAAATTCTTTTACACCCAGATTTCATAATTTCTCTCAGATATAAAGAACGGTTGCTACAACATCTAGCTTCCATCACAACACCTCACATCCACCACATCACATCTCACTATTCATATCTTGTCATGTATAAATTATTAGTTTAGGAAAAATAATTGAACTCATTTTATAAACTAAATAGCTGACTGTCTGAATTAATACGAAGTGTGTTTATGGTCCCTAAAGAAGCAAAGAACCCTAGAATCTTCTGATTAAACATTCAAAGATCAATCAGATTGATATTTCATATTTATATGGAATATCACATCTTATTGGTCATAATTATTATGTAATAATTGCTACAGTAGATCATTCCACATTTGTGGAACGCTACATGAAAAGAGTGTGGATTGTCCTCAGTGTGATGTAGGCACTGCTAGCTGTCGATCCTGTGATGGCTGGTGCGGCCGGGCCGTGACGTAAGTCGAGAGGATTCAGGTAGATGGGAGCTGTACCATCCAGGACTTTGTATGCTAGTGCTAGCAGTTTGAATTTGATGCATGCAGCTAGTGGTAATGGAGCTCAATGAACAGAGGGGTGGCGTGTGCTCTTTTAGGCTGATTGAAGACCAGATGCGTTCTGGACCATTTGAAGAGGCCTCACAGTGGGGCAGCAGTAGCTCAGGTCATGGGTTCGACTCCAGCTCCCGCCAGGGGTATCCTGCTGTTGTGTCCTTGGGCAAGACACTTCACCCAACTTGCCTGTGTTAGTGGTGGTCAGAGGGGTTGACGGCGCCAAATGGCAGCCTCGCCTCTGTCAGACCTCCTCAGGGCGGCTGTGGCTACAAGTAGCTTACCATCACTAGCAGTGTGTGAATGTGAGAGTGTGAGAAAAGCGTCTTTGGGTGTCTAGAAAAGCGCTATATAAGTTCAATGCATTATTATTATTATTACAGGCTGGAAGACCAGTTAGAAGGGCATTGCAGTAGTCGAGGCGGGAGATGACAGTAGATTGCACCAGGAGCTGGGTGGCATGTCGTGTTAGGTATGGTCTGATCTTTCGTATGTTATATAGTGCAAAGCGCGATGAATGGATGGACGGGTGGGTGCCAATACGAGCAGACTTTACTGCAAAATAGAGATACTGGGGTGTGAAGCACCTGCATTAATTTTAACAGCTTTAAAGTCTAAAAAAAAGCTACTTTTGTCAATAAATAAATGTTTCTGGAGTGTAAAGATGGACTTGGATGCATGTATATAATTAAGCTGCTTTCAAACAGGTTGGTTTTCCTATCACATCCTCCTGTCTTTCTATTTCATAAATATTATGGCTGTGGGAAGGAGGGATCGCAGGCTCGTTTCATTTTAATATTACTCAAATCTGCCGTCTCTTTCATTTAGATCTAAAATGAAACATCTAGTGAAGGATCTATGCAGCGTTTTCTATAGAACACGGCTCATCTGGTAGCCTATCTCAACCTCCACATCCAGTAAATGTGACTTTCAAAGATCAGCTGTGCCTAGTTAGAGCAGGAATCTGGTAAAACACTGCCATCTTGTGCATGTTGGTGCTTAAAGGACTCAATTACCAGCTTGTTCTCTGTTTAATGAAATGGTGCCCTCTAGTGTTTACAGACGAAACCTGCATGAGTTTAGCAGTTATGTGTTGCTCGTATCGAGAAACAGGCCAGGATTATCCATTTACGGTGTTCTGTGAAATCTGTGAGAATAGTTGCAGGTTTCTGCTCCTGAAGATTGTTTTAACGGCTTCCATCCATCCTCCTGACAGGATATTATTAGAACTGGCGCTTACCACAATGGTTTTTGTGTTGCCAAGGTTTTGTTTTGATAGTATGACTGTCTGGGCATGCTGTTTTGATTTAACAGGTGAACAAATGAAACTAAAAAGGGGCACGCCAAAACACTTTTCCCCATGGAAACAAGTGCTGCTTTGGTATTTATTCATCTGTCACCACAAGAAGCTTAAGTTGACCTCAGCAAATGCAAACATGGTCACAATTCAGTTTATTGGGTATTGAGCTGCAATTCAACACAGCTGTAGCTGAGACTTCTTCACACGTGGAACGAAAGAGGTTGGGCGATTTGCATTCCTTCAAGGTATGCCGGGCCTTTAAACCACTAATGGTTTCCTTTTCAGACAGCTCTGCCGATGCTTTTGTTGTGCACGATACTTGCAGCCCCGTGGCGAATGCTTTCATTTACCTCCCTCGTCTTTGTGTTTATTGAGAGGCATTGAGGCGAGCTGCGGTATCTGGATGTAGCAGCCATTCAGGTTTAGCTCTCAGCGATTGTACTCCTCCCTTTGCGTGGTTTCGTAAGTGCCTGCCTCATGTGTCATCTCTCTGAGTCATGCTAAATTGATGATGAGGGAACTTGCTTGTCCTGTCATGAGGGTAGTCTTCAGAAAGATTCAGGAGGTTATCGAGTCCAGTTTTTGTGATATTCGTGGACTATAACTTAAACAGACCCATCACAATTTCTTTGACTCACTTCTTTGTTTATTGAGTAGAGTAAAAAGAGTCTACCTCATCATTAAAACAAAGACAACAGGAAAAGTCCATTCTATTGAGAACGTGATTGCTATGGTATGATGAAATTAGTAAAATTAAAAATAACAACAAAAATGACTTTTGCTTTTTGTATTTAGTTTCCCTTTTTACGACTGGCGCCTTTTTGCCCTGAGGATGGGAGCTCGGGACATAAATTGCTGCCATCTCCATCTCAGCAATCATAAGAGACCTCCTCCTCCTCCTCCTTCTTCTGCTTCCACACCTGGACTCAGTTCATCAGCCCGGTGCAGCATAAAAGAGGAGTTGCTACTGGAAAGGGACTGAGACTGGTTGATCGGATCTGTGCCATGGCTCCTTGTTGACTCCATTGCTGTTTAAAGGTTTTTAGTCGATTTAGTCAGGCTGTTTTCAATGGGTAAGAGCAAGAAGGCTTTTAGATTGTAAAACAGGCGAGGGACCAGAGTGCTGGCTCCCTCTTGTGCTCCAAACGTTGTGAGTGTGGTCGGTGGACCTTGTGTTTGGGAACATTTTAGATGAGAATCCCCATTTGAAACAAAAAGTCTTTTAATGCTATTTATTGACCTTTTAGAAATAGAGTTTTGTGTTTAAAATCCTAGTTTATAATGAATGCATTGTTTGAATGTGTTAGGACAGTGTCCTTACTTTTAAACACCAACCCACGTCGTAACACCTTTTCAAACGACAAAAACACAACCTGATGTGTAGTTATTGCAACCTTAAGCTTCTTTTAACCTCACACAGAGACTCATCCCATTATAAACTAAAGTGGTTTATTCAAATAATAATTACGTGTAAATGTTTTAAACATTTTCTTTGGTGCATCAGCACGTTTTCAAAGCTCTGCTGGACAAAACCCACTGCATTTAAAACCAGACATCGGCTTTTGATATACTTTACAGTGTCAACGGGCTCTGCAGCCCCCTGAGATGACGCCAGATTCTCTCTCTCTCTCTCTCTCTCTCTCTCTCACGCACTCACACACACACACACTCACACTGACATTTAAGGTGGACTTGATTGATAAGCTCAATCTCCTTGAACAAAGGTGACTTTTAATGCTCTTAAATGATGAACGTTAGTCTTTCAATAGCAATCGTAAAATAAATGTTTTCATTTAGACGGATACATTTAGGTTTCATTGCAGCTTCGATGACACATTTTGATTCACCTTGAACTCACAAAGTCGAGCATCTCTCAGGTTGAGCAGTAATTGGGGCATTTCTGTGCCGTGCACCTACGGCTTGCACCGATATGCAGGATAGTGTATAAAATGTGTTCCAGATTGTTGGTGTAGACTTTTAGACTGGTGATTGTAAGCGCTCATAAGGAAACTGGACTTCTGTTCAGGACTGGAGAAGCCTTTTAGATGAGAGGAAAAACATCTACAGAATATTTCAGAAACCAGTTGTTTAATGTAAAATAACTCCTATCCCGCCTGTGTTGTGTGTGTGTGTGTGTTTCTGTGTGACACACACACACACACACACACACACACACACACACACACACACACACACACACACACACAAGGTACTAATAAAGAAATTCTGACTCCAATCCAGTAACTCCACTCCTGGATTTAAATCTTCCTTTCAACTCTGCTGGGCTGCCTGAAGGGAACAGGACACACACACACACACACACACACACACACACACACACACACACACACACACACACACACACACACACACACACACACACACACACAGCATGGGGAGGAAGTAAAGTCAGTGACGAATAGAGTCTGAAGTGAGCTGAGAGACAGTGGACTGTGTCAGTGTGAACAAGGGGATGAAAGAGTTTCACCATGTGACATGTGGACGTCTGCTGTTGTGTGTAACATCAGAAGTGTGTGTGGAGAGCATGGATGGATACATGGACGGATACCTATTTGATCTACGTATTTTTTTCCCACCATGGAGTGTTTATCTGTTGGATAATCTGAGTTACATTTCTTTGACAGAGGCGTTCTAGGTAAACGTAGAAACTCAAAGAATGAATGTTGTATGTATTTCCTTCTGAGTGCAGAAACCTTTGCACAATGGTGATGTTGTTGTGTGTGTGTGATGAAAGTGTGAATGACTTTGGTAGAGCTGAACAGCTGTGTTACTCACTAGTGTGAATGCTATTTAGTGCATTTATGATTAATTGTTTTTGACACAAATACTTGGGGGTTGTTGTGTTTGAGGCGACACATGCGAGGCACCGGTTAGTGTGTGTGTGCGTGCGTGTGTGTTTGTTTGCATGAGTGTGTCGGGGAAATGTACCGGCGCTCACCCTGTGCCAGAGGAAGGGTTCATTTTGACTTCAGTGAAGAGGTCATCAGGAGACTCCACTCTGCCCATCATGGCCACCCTCACAGGTCAGCGCACACACACACACACACACACACACACACACACACACACACACACACACACACACACACACACACACACACACACACACACACACATACACACACACACACACACACACACACACTTTGTTGTCTTCAATTCAAAAATACTTTATTAATCCCAGAGGGAAATTGACTGAGTTCGGATTTCTATGCTTATCTTTCTATTCCGTTGCTTGCTGACTTAAATTCTGCCCTAATATTTAGGCAAACGTTGCTTTGTTTACAGGACATATGTCAACTCACTTCCCTTTTTTTTAATCATTGAACAATGCTCAAATGCATTTTTCATCACAACATTGTGGTTTTGTGCACTGCTGAACTTTGTGGACTCATGCGGCGTAAAGGCTGTAGTTTCTGCAGAGCAGTCGGTGTTCCGTTTATACAGCTAGGAGAGGCAAGTTGTTTGCCTTGCAAATGTATCTGAAAGTGTTTAGACGGTTTGTTAATTATTATTACTGTTTTAGCCACTGTATAAATATAGTCTGATGTGTGTGTGTGTGTGTGTGTGTGTGTGTGTGTGTGCGCGCACCACAGTAGTGACCAGATGACCTGCAGGATGTAAACACCGAAAGAAGAACACTTTATGACATTGAAGGGTTTAGCCCTAAGCGCTCGTCGTTTATTTGACATTGCTGCCACGCAGGCTTTCTTGTCTGCCTTCATTAAATTTCATTTTGAGCAACACCAAAGCTTCACACGACGAGACCTTCTATCAGATTAAACGTGTCTATAAATGCTTTTACCAACTCTAATCCTAACAGATCTTAGAGTCTGATTGATCGAGGTAATTATGCATTGAATTTTTTTTAAACCATTGTTTCATCACTTTAAACAAACTTATAGCATTAGGGTCCAAACTGTTAACATTCTGAGCTCCACCACAAATCTTCTCAGCAGTTTTAAACTTTTTTGAATGTTAAAGTTAAAATCCTTTAAAGTCCCATTAGTTGTCACACACTCAGGTGCGTGACATATGTTCTCTGCATTTGACCCATCCCCTGGGGGAGTGGTGAGCTGCAGACACGGCCGCGCTCGGGAACCATTTGGTGGTTTAACCCCCCAATCCAACCTGTAATGCTGCGTGTCAAGCAGGGAGGCAAAACTTTGGACTGACCGGGATTTGAACCCCGATCTCCCAGTCCCAGGGCGGACGCTCATACCACAAGGCCACTGAGCTGGAAGGACCACTTTAAACCCAGTATTGAAACTGTTGTGGTTTTCTTTTGTGTCTGGTTGACAAAGATGGGCTGAAGTTGACTGAACAGAATGGTTTGATAATGACGATGTGTCTGATATTCAAAGGGACAGTCTAAAGAGCTGTTTGGAGATTGACCAGCAGGCAAAAGGAGGCTTGTTTTCATGCTTACTCAATGTTCTCTGGTGACACAAAGTAAGTTCACATAAAACAAATCACTGACACAAGAGAAAAGGCAACTTAAGACAAGCTCCTTATAATTGGTGGGGTATTGGTTTTTTAAATACCTTTGCATCCCTACTTTTTGTTTTGGACCAGTCATAATGTGACTTTTGAAAAAGGCGGTGCACTGTCCTCGTATCATTTCTGTTGTTGTGTCTGCTCCCAAACATCTGCTACAACATGGATGGATTACAGAAACTATTTAGAAAGCCTTTTTCAGTGCATGATGCTCTACCAGATAGTACATTTCCATGACAACACGATCCTGATGGATTGATTAGGCTGTAGCCCATAGCAAGAGACCAGAGTGGCCAGTGTGTTTTCAGGTCTCCTGTTCTAAGTTTTCTGCGCACTCAAACTCGTCAGTGCAGTTTTACAGGTCACTGAGAGCCCAGTGCATTCATCATACATGAGCAAAGACATCACCAAGTCCCTGTAAAGAATATCTACAGTCTGGTGGATGATAGGGCCGTAGTGCATTCCCACATTCCAGCACATCACGGGCCACGTTCAGGATGGAGCAAAATGCTAGCTGGTTACATTATGCTAGTATGTCTCTGATGGTGTGATGGGATTCTCGCCCAGGCATGCGGCCAGCGTGGCCTGGTGACAAAACTGAACCAGTGCTCAAAGGCCCGTGTTCCAACAGATTTCTCTTATATAGTAAGATCTTTCTCCTGTATAAAGGAGGCCTAAGCCAGACTGACTTAATGAATCTGGACTATATAAATATAGTTTAAAGTGTTGAAAAGGCTTAGGAGAGATAAAACTCATCCTAAAGCCTTATTTGGAAAACAAGCAGCATGTAAAGCCAAAACTAAACATCACTGATGCTTTTTTCTGTAAGTGTGCAAAAACACTGGGTCTCCTCCCTGGAGGATTGTAGGTATTCTGGCTCAGTGAGGGGGACAGGCGTTGGGCTGCAGGATGGGACAGACGCTGTGATTTTAAAGGGACAAAGCAAATAAAGAAAACCGTAAATAATATCAAACTGTCTGATAAATCTGAAGAATTTTGGATTTTCTTATAAGATAACACAAAACTTCCCACTTCTTTGGAACTTCCATGAGGTACCTCACTGAACAGCCTGTAGACCAATTGGAATTCAATTCCAGGCCTGGAGGGCTGGTGTCCAGCATGTTTTAGTGGTTTCCCTGCTCCAACACACTTGATTCAGTGGTTGAATCACCTGTGCAGCAGCTCTTCATCTCCGCAGAAGCCTCTTAACTACCTGCTGATTGAAATCACGTGTGTTGAAACAGAGTTGAAACTAAAACCTGCTGGATACTGGTCCTCAGGGCCCAGAATTGAATACCCCTGCTGTAGACAATGTGTGCATTCACTGATCAGTTTTTTTTCTTTCTTCCTGTGGGCATGCTCAAAATGAAAGGTATTAAGTTTCTGAATGTCTGAAGGCTTTTAAGCCAGGAGACATTGAACAACCACCTCAGGTTCATCTGGTTCCACCTTGGTGACCAAGGATTTCCTGTGGAAAGTACTGCAGAAAAGAGAAGTACACATAACACTCTGTGCTCTGCTGCACATCTGAATCATTGGATAGGGAGATGTGAGCCTTATGAGTTGTGAGGACTAATTATTCTAGAGCTGCCTCCTTACACAAATGTGCCCTTGTGCATCCCTAAGGTATTTGCACGCATTCTGCTGACCCGTGTGCAACCTACAGAGTATACATCCCGTGGATAGTTTCTCACATTTCCAGTCAGGACAGATAATCTCCCAGAGAGGTAGGCTTAACCAAATATTTGGTCGGTGACCCATGGTTCTATGGAGTAATACTAAAGATTATGCCTCCGTTTATCTATACAAAAGACTCTGTGTGCAGTGGATGCCAGTTATATCATCTCATACCAGTGTCTCTGTCAAGCAATTGCTTCTGGAGGAGGATATTAATTTGCAGTAACAGGACGTTCTTGCTCTTAAAAACATTTTTTTAAAACCACAAAGCCTAATTTGTGTAACTGTAGGAAAAATATGAGCACAAATAATTCCCTAGGTATCTAATTCAATATATGATTAATTTTTATTAAATCGTGGGGCTTAAGGATGAGTAGTGTTGCCCTAACTTGCCTGAGAAGATGCTCCTATCCGTTTAAAAAGCAAGTTTAAAGTTCAACAGCATAAAAACGTCCTGTGAATCACCCCAGGCCGATTTTTAACTCCATCCATTCTGTTGCATTAATAGCTGTCAGCATTTAAAACCAGACTTCTTTTCATTTTGGTGACCTATTTATGTTCCCAGGGAGGACTCTGAATAGGTCTGGTTTGTGTTTGCTTGGCCATGGGTGGGGTGCAGTTTTGCGTTGTTGAGTTTGGTGGTTTAAGAGTATTTTCTTTGCAGTAGCCTTTTATTTCACAGGGTAGCATGTTGTTGTGGAGGAGATGCACACACAGAAAATGTGGTGAGGACTTAGGAGACTTCTGTGGTCTGACCGAGTGACAAGAGCTGAAATTAGGAAGTTGGGTTAGAGGCTGACGATGAACATGTCAATTATAGTAATGGTGAGTCGATGTTAATGAGCCATAAAATGACGAGGAGCAAAGGCTTCTTCATTCATGAAACAAATGGCAATGATTAATAGAATAACATTTTTTAGTCATCTGCATACGCTTAAATCCACTCACTCACTGGCCCTCTATAGCTACTGCCGTTTCCATAGCAGTGACACTGGTCCCCTCATCCCTTGTAGGTGAGATCTGATGCCTGAATAGAAGCTGTGGCTCAAAGGTTTGTGGCCCGTGCTTCCTTTCAGTTTAAACTGTTAGAGGAAGCAGACTTCAGATGCTGTACTGTGGAGATGGTGAAGTTTGTTGGAAGTAGCATTAACAACTTCTGTCTAAATACACCAAGACTGTGACTCGGTGTTTCAGTAAATATCCTGTAACTTCCCACCACTGATTGGCATTTTGGATCTCAGCAAACGTCTCCTGGACATAGAGTTTGTTTTTCTTAAAGCAGGAATGAGGAACTCTGACCTTCAGCCTGGGAATATCATGGACCTGATTTATTACTCTGTAAATTTCCCAGCTATGGAATTTGACTTTTTTAAAACCATTTATATCTTTCTGTTTTTTCAAACTGTCTCAGCTCTACTTTGCTGCTCATTTGATATAGAAGTTTGTCTCATTCCTTTAATACCTGTTGTTTGCCTAATTGCTGCTGCTAGTGGTTCGATAAAGAGAGCAAACAGTGAGGGGGAGAATGGGCATCCCTGCCTGGTCCCCCTGTGAAGACAGAAGCTAGCTGATATTTGGTCGTTCGTCCTGACACGTGCTGTTGGTGAACTGTATAATGTTTGTAGCCAGTTTATGAAGAAGTTCCCATACCCAAATTTATGTAAAGTTGCAAATAAGAACTTCCAGTTAACTCTATCAAAAGCCTTTTCTGCATCTAGAGATAATATACTAGTTTCTATGTTTCTACTGTAAGAGAAATCTATCAAATTAAGTAATCTACGTGAATTAGTGGATGACTGTCTGCCCTTGATGAAACCAGTTTGGTCAGGGTGTATTATGAAGGGGGTTACCTTCTCTAATCTTTTTGCCAGGGCTTTACAAATTATTTTGAGATCAACATTAATAAGGGAAATTGGGCAATAGCTGGCAGGAAATGCAGGGTCTTTGCCTGGTTTTAACAAGAGACTAATATTGGCTGAATTCATGTTTGGCTGTAATCTGCCGCTCTCTTCGATATCCCTCACCATTCTGAAGGATGTTGAAGCCAGAATGATCCAGAATTCTTTGTAGAACTCTACTGGGAACCCGTCTGAACCTGGAGCTTTCCTATTAGTCATGGATTTAAGGGCTTCCTGGAGCTCCGCTGATGTTAGTGGCGAGTCCAGGACTGTAACTTGGCTGTCTGATAATTTAGGAAGTGTTATCTTATCAAGGAACTCATTGATCTCGTTATCTGATGGGGTTATCTGTGGTGAGTACACAGTTTGGCAAAAGTCTCTGAAAGTGTTGTTTATTCTTTCTGGGTCATAAACTATATTCCCGGTTGAGTCTTTAACAGCATATATGGTGGTTTTCTCTTTATTTATTTTTAACTGGTTAGCCAAAAATTTACCTGATTTATTACTATGTTCAAAGTTTTCTATTCGTAGTCTTTGTGCGAAAAATTGTGTCTTTTTGTCAATAACTCCATGAAGTTCTAATTTAGCTTTACGTAATTTGCTCATTAACTCTTCTTCTGTGGATGCCTCTAAAGACTTAATGATTTCCTCTATCTCCTGAATACATTTGTTTTCCGTTTTTTCTTATGTGATGAGAAAGAGATTATTTCACCTCTCATCACTGCCTTTCCTGCCTCCCAGAGAACAGATGCTGATGTTCCAGGCAGGTCATTATGTTCTAAATATAAAGCCCACTCCTTTTTAAAAAATTCTATAAAACCTTCATCTTTAAGCAGTGATGTATTAAACCTCCAGTTTTTGCTTGGTGGGATTGTCTTCTTGTTTACCAGAGTTAAAGAAACCGGAGCATGGTCGCTGACAACTATGGGGTGTATCTCAGTGTCTGAAATGTCAGCCAACAATGAGCTGCTGACTAGAAAATAATCCAAACGTGAATGAGAGTGATGGACGTGCAAAAAAAAAGTATACTCTCTACGGTTAGGATGAAGAGATCGCCATGCATCACAAAGCCCATAATCACTCATGTACTGTTTAACTATGTTACTGGATTGCCAATTGTGCTGAGTCCCAGCTGTACTGAGCCTGTCTGTTAAGGAGTTCATCCAAAAATTAAAATCACCTCCAAGTATAAGTGGACAGTCCAAGTGTTCGGAGAGTACAGAGAAAAAATTATGAAAGAATGAAGGGTTATCAATATTTGGACAGTATATGCTGACGATACATAAGCTTTGGTTCTGTACAGATAATTTTAACATTATAAATCTACCCTCTGGATCAGAGACTGTGTCCAATACTGTGAAATTGATGTTTTTGTGTATTAAAATAGCTACACCTCTTTGCCTAGAGTTATAGCAGGCAGAGAACATGCTGGGAAACTCAGGTGTTTTAAGTTCATCTGCGGATGTGGCAGATCTATGAGTCTCTTGTAATAATATTACGTCTGCTTGCACTCTCTTTAGCTGATCAAAAATCTTTAATCCCTTCTCTCTAGAGCCAGCTCCATGTACGTTCCATGAGACAAACCTTAGTGCACCCATAGATGTGTGTGTGTGAGTAGCTCTTGGGGTTCCTGTGTTCTGGGGCAGCGCCTGGATCTCTGGGACTTGGAGCTCCCCCCGTCCCCTACGCCTCTTTGGGGGGCAGATCTGTGGTCCCTCACACTCTCTATTGGACGTTCCTATAGATAAACCTTACATAAACAAGTGCGTGTACACACACAGGTGCTCACATGGTGCTCTCAAAAGTATGGGCTTGGGCACGTTCAACAAAACAATGTTGATTATATATTTCTTCATCAAGTTGACACAGTGATAGTCTTGATCTTGTTGTATTGTTCTTGTGTCCCTTTTTTTGTTGCTTTTTTTGTCTCTTTCTGCAGGTCTAGAAGGAGACTCTTGTTCATTATTGTTTATTTTTGTGGACACCCCCCCCCCCCCCCACTTCCTCCCTCTCTCCCCACCTTTTGTCTTTTCCTTTCTCTTTCACCTCTGACTCCGTGTCTGGTCGGAATTACAAAGTATTCAAAAACAATAACAATAAAGTTTTAAGTATCAGGCGTGACATTAAAAGCAGACGCTTTGATGCCCCACCTGAGAGTAAATCTGTAAGGCTTGTTACCAGCATTCAGACATCAATTCTGTTTGTTTCACAGCCAGACAGGACACGGTAAAAAAAAAAAAGAAGTTTTTCTCATTTCCTGATTTCAGTCTAAATGTGCCCACATGTCACCCTGAGTTTTACCCTCTGCTGCTGCTAACCTGCGTCATCGCACCTTTGGCCGGTTTCCTTGTGTCACATGAGGGCTGAGTATTTAGACCGCAAATGATTCTGAAAAAAAGCATCTGCTGGATGACTTGTTTCTAAATGTGCATGTATAATAGCCTGGGATTACGTCACTGACCTCATTTCTACATTTAAATAGAGCATCTGGCTACATTCACCTTTTCCATTTTTGGGGCTGCAGAGGGTCATGTTTAATGTAACTCTGATGACCAGCGGCGTCGTGGGTGTCTATCGTGTCTCATTTGTGCATTTATCCATGCAGAGTAACCGATGTATCTGCTGATGTCGGGGTTTTGTGCAAATCGATGCTCCTCAGTTTTGGGTCAGTGTATAGAGGAGAAATATATATATATACAGAACAGGCCAAAAGTTTGGACACAACTTCTCATTCAATGTGTTGTCTTTGTAGATTTCACAAAGGCCCAGTTGGGGTATCTGCAGTTCTGGAGAGCTTTCTTGATGTTTTTTTTTTCTTTTTGTTTTCCTTCAGTCTTTGTGGGAATGTTCTCGGGCTGATGGGGTAAAGTCCTGATGACTGACATTTTGTGCTCCAGTGGGTGTTGTGAGTCGAAATGCAAATGCTGATCTGTGTGAGTCGGTTTCCTGTAGACTTCAATGCTGAGACTTCCATCTTGTTCAATTTGCACAGCACAGTCCAAGAAGGGCAGTTGGTTGTTGTGTGCATCTTCCCTGGTGAACTTGATGTTCTTGTCCACGGCATCAACGTGCTTGGTAAAGTCTACTACTTAGCTGATTTAGTGTTGACTTGCTCTTCAAGTCTCGCCACGGGAGTCACGCTCGTGACCTTTTCACTTGTTCTATTGGGGAGGTTAAACACGCACACTTTTATTGCAGTTTAGCTCAAAAGCATTGCTATCAGTTCGGTCCCTCTGTATTTCTTTCTGTGTGTTCTGCCCTCTACCCCTCCCTCTCCTGTTGCTAATCGAAACCCGCACCTTTGCGCACCGGTGTTACGTCGGTTTTTCTAATTCGGTTCAGTTGTTGAAATGTGTTTCCCTAACCGCTCTGCACCAATCAAGCAGGAAAATGGCGCACGCTCATTACAAGTTCGCTCTCATAGCCTTCGTGAGTTAAAACATCTGGTTTGTTCAAACCACTTGATACTAGAGTCACTTGTAAAAGTTGTGTACCATCCCTGCTTATGGATCCAACATGTCGATGGGCCAACTCAGGAGTTACGTGTTGATGTGATTTACTTATTTATTTATTTGTTTATGTATTTATATTATTCTAGAACAAGAGAATAAAGTATTACAAAAAGCAAAAAGGCATACCACAAAGCTGAAGTTGGTGCCCCGCTTTAGTTTCAGAGTCAGAAAGGGCAATTCCAACAAATATTTCCACTACACTAATATCTTTACTCCGCTATAATTATACATTTACAACACTTAAACTCCTCAATCCTGGACTAGGTTATTCAGCACCGATAGTTTCGGAGTATTAAAACCTTAATTTCATTTATCAAAGTTCAAAGGACAGATATCAGCAGTTTTCAAGGCCACATAGAACTGACTCTGATCTAAATCTACGTCTAAGACCTAGACTCTTCAAATCTAAGCTAGATAGAAGTAATAGCCGAGTCCTTGAAACAGTTATGATTTGTGAAACCTTTATTTAATTTGTTACAGTAAAAAAAAAGGCTACGTCTGATTTGTTGTCATTTTAATTACAAATTTTTGCAAACTAATAAATGTCAAATTCTGCCACAGACGTAGTATAAACACACGTCCTTACGTTTCATGTAAAGTGAAGTTCAACATATGAATAATTCAGGGTGAGAGGCAAAGCGGGTTAGAAGATAGCTTCAACAGCTCCATTCACTTGCATTGATTTGTTGTTTGTTCCGGGAACCCATGAGCCGACCGGAAAAGGAGGAGACTCCCTATCTTGCCGTTTTCTGCCCTCCTCTTTTCCCCACAGAAAACGCCTCCTAAGGCATTTATTAATAATAGAGACTACTGCACATGTTTTGGAAATAATAGCTTATGAGATTTTTAAATGTTCTAACTAAATAATTTCCACCTCCATGATCAACTATAAACAGTACATATGAATAACTCTGAGACTTTTTAATGTCTTTTTTTAAGCTGAGTCCTGCATGTTGGGAATCGTCTGCAACTTGTGCTTGCACAAACTACCTCAAGGAATTAACCCGTTTTTGGCCTTTCTGCTGCAGAGCTATGTAAGAAAATGTCACCCAGATCTTTGGAATGTTATATGTAGCTTCTATTTTGGGTCAGATGGGATATCTCCGTTAACCCACCAGTAAGTCCTTTTAGGGTGTTTCAGAATGGACTGATCTCAGGCTGTTTTTAAAGCTAAAGCAGTTCAAGTCCTGCTAATGTCCATCCTTATGCGTTCATGCTAAATATCTGTAATAATAGCAAGTAATTACTAAAGATGATTTTTATAACGGAGCAAAAACCTGGTAAAGTCTGAGTCTAAGAAATTTTATGTGGAGCTCAGCAAACATTGCGAATTAAACAGGAGGTGTTACCATAGCAACTCCATTTGCACAGCCTGGTCACAGGTTTTCCTTCATTATATCCCACGGGAAAGGAAGGAATCAAATCATTAAAGCTTTTTCTCCTCGTCTCAGAGGCTTTTGGAGTTTACAAAACATTAAAGAACTTTTTCTATTTCTTTCTAATGAGCTGTGATTTTGTGATTGTGTCATGATCCGTCGTGTCTACAGGCCATTGAGGTTTAATTTCATATTTTTGGTAACATTTTACAATAAGGTTGCCTTTATTAACATTACTCTTTATGCTTTAACACTATTCTTTTTTAAAATAAACTGTTTTGCTTTTGAGGCAAAAAACAAAAACAAACAACAACTTACTGCAACATTTCTGTCTATTCTGGATTATGGAGACTTTTTGTATATGAATACCTCAGCACATTGTCTTGGTAAGACTGATGTGGTTTATCACGCCTCGCTGAGGTTTATCTCCAACTGTAGGCCACTGACCCATCATTGTGAATTGTATTCTCGAGTGGGATGGCCTTTATCCACCAGGAGGTTGGGACATTGGTACACTTTCATTTATACGGCCATGCTTGGATTACTACCCACCTACATCTGTAACTTAATCTCATGGAGAAGTGTAACTCCTCACGATCTAAATAAGTAAATGATCAGTTGTTACTCTGTTTGCTCGCACCGAACTGGGCAAAAGAGCTTTCTTTCACTCTGCTTCTTCTGCATGAAAACTGGAAATGAACCAAGTTTATCTCCTTGAATACATTTAAAACCAGACTAATTATGAGATGGGTTCCCTGTGTTGTAACTGCCTTCTGTAGTTTTGTACATGTCTGTGTAACTGAACAATTTAGTAACTGTAACTTTTGCTGCCTCTTGGCCAGGACTCCCTTGAAAACGAGGTTTTTAATTTCAGCAGGACTTTCCTGGTTAAAAATAAATAAATAAATAAACTTTCTTAGTGCAATATTAAGCACTAATGAACAAATTCAACGGATTGTTGAACCTCAGATTCAGGAGGAGCAATGTGGTTTTTGTCCTGGCTGTGGAACACTGGACCAGCTCTATACCCTTAGGGGGATCCTGGAGGGTGCGTGGGAATTTACCCAACCAGTCTACATGTGTTTTGTGGATTTGGAGAAGGCGTTTGACCGCATCCCTCGGGGGGCCCTGTGAGGGGTACCCCGGGAGTATGGGGTACCAGGCCCTCTGATACGGGCTGCTAGGTCCCTGTATGACCGTGTCAGAGCTTGGTCCGCATTGCTGGCAGTAAGTCAGGCTCGTTCCCAGTGAGAGTTGGACTCTGCCAAGGCTGTCATTTGTCACCGATTCTGATCATAACCTTTATGGACAGGATTTCTAGGCGCAGCCAAGGTGTTGAGGACATCTGTTTTGATGGCCTGAGGATCAGGTCTCTGCTTTTTGCAGATGATGTGGTCCTGTTGGCTTCATCAGAACGTGATCTTCACCTTTCGCTGGAGCGGTTCGCAGCCGAGCGTGAAGCAGCTGGGATGAGAATCAGCTCCTCTAAATCTGAGACCATGATCTTGATTCGGAAAAGGGTAGAATGCCTTCTCCGAGTTATAGATGAGATCCTGTCCCAACATTTCATTTTACACATTTACCTCTTCACTCGTTGCCAGTGATGAAAGGGAATCTGATGTGCTTGTCATTTTGCTAGAGGGTGTGCTCCCAGGGATTTTTGACCCTAATGGCCCTCCGTTGGTAAGGTCTTACTTGAACACAAAAATAATGCTTGCTTGCAATGATTTAGGTATGCACTGCCCCCTATTGCCAGGGAAACTACGCACTGTTACTTGAAGTAGCCCACGCGTTTCACTTTTATTTTGAGTTAAACTACAAACTCTCATGGGTTGTTTTTCAAAATGTATTTTCAAGTCAAAGAAACTAGAAAACAACCAACCATCAAATCAGTGAAATTCTAAATTTTAAAGCAAACACGTGAGACACTTTAAGTCCTTGTATAAATAAAAAGTGTTTTCATTAAAATATTACATGTTTTATATACTATAGGACAGAGGAAAATATGAAAATAAAACATTACAATCAAATAAATAGTTTAGATAGTTTGGGATGTTTGCTAAAGGAGTTTTTTTGTATTAGTAAACAACTCTCTTTCTGATCATGTTGCAGGTTTGTTTACATTATACAAATATTTTTCTTGTATATTTTTGGTGGCAGATTAACATTTGCTGTCACTAAAACTGATGGAAAAGTCTGATCTGATATAATAAACAAGAAGGAGTGGGAAACGTCTTCCCTTCAGGAAATCTGTCACTCAGTTGGTGTCCTCACCAGTCGGACAGATGCAGCTGGATCATGGGAATGGAATGCTGTGTCATCTTTGCTAGTGATTCAGGGTCACCGGGGTCACTTCTGGTTGTGTTCGTAAACCATCCTGTCGAAACATGACTAACGTAACGTATCTTACCTAAACCTACATAATACCAGGAACTCTCCATAGATTTGTTTAATCTCATCAATTGTTATAATTATTTTATTCCTAAACTAATAAATCCTAGCTCATTTCTTTTTTCCACATACATAAACATCCTTGAGGTCACGTTAGGTTCTGTGATTTCCCTTCTAAATGGGGAGCTCATAATGGAATAAAGTGGCTGAACTCTGAGCCTGTTATGGTAACAGCGACATCTCTCACCCTCTCAGACCTTCTCTCCTCCTGAGTGAAGATGAATATCTCATAAAAGTCTTCACATGGAGGCGGTGTGCATGAACTGAGCGTCGACGCCAACGCTGCTCTCTTCCTCAGCTTCAAAAAGAAAGCTGTTGTGGGAGCAGCTTCCCGAACAAATCCGTTAATCCAGAAGACAAAACTTGCTTCGTCTCCTAGAAACGGATCCGAGTTGGTCTTCTGTTTTTAGGGTTAAGTTTAGACATAAAAGTTACAACTTAAAGTTTTCTGAAAAGCCTCTGTTTGGAGGAATCCAGCAGGACTGACGAGCTAACGGCTAGTCTGAGTGTAGCCAAGAGCAAAATGCTTTGTTGAAGTATATAACCCTCCCACTGTCTTTATGGGTGGCCCCACGAGGAAATTTGACCATTGAGCAGGGTTGATGCTTTATCCTTTGGGTCCATGTGGCAGGGGTGAGGAGTGGGGACCACCTCACCCCTGCCACATGGACCTCAAGGGATAAAGCATCAACCCTGTTCAATGGTCAAATTTCCTCGTGGGGCCACCCATAAAGACAGTGGGAGGGTTAAAAGGTCCCATTCTCTAAAGCAGGACTATTCAATTCCAGGCCTCGAGGGCCGGTATCCAGCACGTTTTAGTGGTTTCTCTGCTCCAACACACTAGATTCAGTGGTTGAACCACTGTTGCAGCAGCTCATCAGGCTCTGCAGAAGCCTGTTAATCATCTACTAATTGAAATCAGGTGTGTTGAACCAAAATGTGCTGGAAACGGGCCCTCCAGGCCCAGAATTGTGTAGCTGTGCTCTAAAGTTTCAAAGCAGTTAAAGATTTTCATTTAACCTTTGAACCACGACTATATTGTACTGTACAACAGAAATACTACCACTAGCTGCATTATATACCTCCACAGGTCAGACGTTATCTCCACTTCTTTAGACTGAGATCACTTTTACACACACACACACACACACACACACACACACACACACACACACACACACACACACACACACACGCTCAGCCGATCGAGCAAAGAAAGGGGTTCACTAAGAGAAAAGGGACGATCCGTATCGTTTCGTATCGACTTGTGAGTGGCAGAGCCAACTGGAGGCGTGGCCGAGACTCGGCTGCAGTCTGGTGCAGTGCAGCCTCGTAATATGGTACCAGCACCATCACTGGGTACCTCTTAGCCAACAGCAATGGCTGATTTCAATTCTATGTAAAGTGGAGTTTTAACCTGAAGAGGATGCTTAGACAGTTTGAGGCTGACTATTTACATTTTAAATGAGATGCACTAAAATGCCAAAACAATGACTCGTGTCTACAGCACTATTAGACTCATTTATACAGTTTATCAGCGAGAAAAAAGTAGATTTAGGGAAAACTTGCTTTATAAATTTTTAATTCAAAGCAATTTTCCTTATTATAATTAGCCTACTATTAATCGCTTATACTTAAACAGCTTTTGCATTTTTATTTCATAACATCATGCTGCATGCTGCTAAGCTAAAACCTTGTTCTGCTTTATGAAATATTCTTATCACATTAATTTTACAACCTTAGACTGAAATTACTCACACATTTTTCTCTTCATCCTCATTTCCAGGCAGTGTTTGAAATGTATTAATAGACAGTAGTTCTCGTCAAAGGGAAAAGTCTTTTTTTTTCAGTATTGTTTATTGTAGTTATAAATAGTTTTTGCAGCTGCAGATGATTTACATCCTCATGTTTGGTGGCTCTGTCATCTGGAAACTAGTTTTGCTTAAACGATTTTCAGTCTAGGTTTTATCATAAGATGCAGAAATTTGGCTGCACATGTAATAATAATAATATGAATATAAATACATAGAATAGTAGAATTTTCATGTTCTGATGTCAAAGATGAATCTTTGAGGTTTGTTGGGTAATCAGCACTTTTTTCTACTGGTTTGTGGTTCACTAAAGGTTCAAAGAGGACAGAATGTAGCAATAAAACACTTGTTTGGAATCTCAAACTACAAAGAGGCATATGATGCACGCATGCACACACACATACACACACACACAACCCTAACCCAGTCCACATTCTTCTCCACCTTCCTTGTTTTCTGAAGAAGAAACATAATTTTCCTGTCATTAAACCTGTGTGTGTGTGTGTGTGTGTGTGTGTGTGTGTGTGTGTGTGTGTGTGTGTGTGTGTGTGTGTGCGCGCGTTCTTGTACATACTGAGGACCATTTTAACCATTTTTCAAAGTGAGGACATTTTTTGGGTCCTCACTTTTTTAGAAGCTTACTATACCAGTTAGAGGTATGGTGTGAATTACATTTTAGTTAAGGTTAGGATTAGGAATAGATCAGCACTAGGGTTAGGGTAAGGCATAGTGGAATCACAAAAATGAATGGAAGTCAATGGAGGGTCCCCACTATGATAGAAAGACAGACGTGTGTGTGTGTGTGTGCGCGCGCACGCGTGTGTGCAAGTGCATGTGTGTTGACATGTAAGCAAAGTTTTCCTCCCCTCTTATGCTCAGCCGGTGAAACCAAATAGTCTGTCGACCACTAAATAAAGGCAAATTAATCAGCTAAATTTACATAAAGAACAGCTCATCTAAGCTCAGCATGTTCTTTGGAAGTTTGCAAGATGTATACTAAAGTTTGGGTTAAATTTAAAGAAATTTTGTGCTTCTCTGTTTTCAGTTTTGACGTGGAAAATGGCCCATCTGCTAGCTGCAGCCCTTTGGACCCCCAGGCCTCCCCGGGTTCTGGTCTGGTGCTCCACACCAACTTCCCGGGACATAACCAGCGCCGAGAGTCCTTTCTGTATCGCTCTGACAGCGACTATGAGCTGTCCCCCAAGTCCATGTCACGAAACTCCTCCATCGCCTCGGAATTGTGAGTAAAAATAGAAATGTGCAAAATTAACACACTCACTCAAATGCCTGATAAAAATGCATTTCAACCCAAACACAACTCTGACATGTGTTCACTGAATGGAATTTCATTATGAGATTGAACTTAAAGCTACAAGGTCAGATTAGATTTTCTAACGTTCTAGCAAACCATTGGCACACAACCCTCTAGTGTTGGACATCCGCAGTCCAGGTACACCGATTACAGCTGGATGGCATGTAATGTAATCCCTCTGAGAGTAATAAAGTATCTTTGAATTGAATTTGAGATATAATCAATGAGCTGATGTGTTTAAAATACTTTTCTGCAAATTAGACAGATTTCAGGCTGATGTCTCAGCTGCAAAGTGTTTTTTTTGTGGTTAAATTTTAAATAAGATCTCAGAAAATTGTACAGATAAAAAAAAGGTGCATCACAAAAGAAAAGCCGAGGAAACGTATGTAAACTGCAGGTACATGTAAGCTGCTAGGGCTGGTCTAGATTTCTACACTAGCGTCACAAATCTTCTGAAGTGAATAAATATGGATGCAGACTGAATGTAAAGGATGTGGGTGGATCATTCCAGACCCAAGGTATGCATGTTAGGTTAATCAGGGACTTTAAATATGAGAGAGAGAGAGAGAGAGAGAGAGAGAGAGAGAGAGAGAGAGAGAGAGAGAGAGAGAGAGAGAGAGAGAGAGAGAGAGAGAGAGAGAGAGAGAGAGAGAGAGAGAGAGAGAGAGAGAGAGAGAGAGAGAGAGAGAGAGAGAGAGAGAGAGAGAGAGAGAGAGAGAGAGAGAGAGAGAGAGAGAGAGAGAGAGAGAGAGAGAGAGAGAGAGAGAGAGAGAGAGAGAGAGAGAGAGAGAGAGAGAGAGAGAGAGAGAGAGAGAGAGAGAGAGAGAGAGAGAGAGAGAGAGAGAGAGCATGTGTTTCAAAAGCTAACATGACGTTTTTGACAAATCAAATAGAGGCCATTCTGGTGGGTTCTTATAGGTTAGGTGCCCGCCCTCTAGGTGGGCGGCACTTAATTTGGATGGCTAGCAAACGCGTGAGGTAACTTACAGAGCGTTGCATTGACTGAGGGTAAGACGTGTGCGGAAGATGTTTGTGAGAAAGAGCTCATGTTCAGAACATCATGTCTCTTATTTCAAGATATTTTGGTTACAAGAGAGACAACGTTGAGCAAACACAAGCACTTAACAAGACATGCCGAACATTTGTGGCAACCACGAGGAGAAACATGACAAATCTCTGTTGTCACCTCCAACGCAACCATAAAGATCTATACACAGGGCTCCAGAAAGCTAGTGTTAGCAAACCCAAAGTCTCTGATGTTAAGAAAGGCACAACAGCCCACCAGATGCCCATCTATCAGAGCTTTGTTGGTAGAAATGCTTCTTAAAACCATCAAAGCAGTTGAAGGAAATAACGGAGGCACTTGCACGTTATTTGGCTAAGGCTTTGATGCCAATGAATGCAATGAGCCGAGAGCCACCGAACTGAACAGCTGGGTCAGGGTGCACAGTGCAGTCGTTAAGTGTATGGGAGTAAGCATTTAAAACATATGTAAGTGATTCTTTTTACAGAAATATTGAAACAGATCATGCTTGTAATTTTCTAATGTCAACTTGCATGATTTCTTTTTGTTACTGTACTAATGATAGGGGATGGGGCGGTGTGTCTAAAGTACACAGAGATGAAAGTGAGCACTGCAGATTAAAGTATTTGTTCATTTATTGCAAGTCTATCGCAACATTAATCACTGTTATCGCACATTATTGTGCAGCCCTAGTGTGTGTGTGTGTGTGTGTGTGTGTGTGTGTGTGTGTGTGTGTGTGTGTGTGTGTGTGTGTGTGTGTTGATTGAGAGAACTCTCCTTAGAGCGTTTCCCTTGTGTTTGTGTTTCCAGACACGGCGATGACCTGATTGTGACTCCTTTTGCTCAGGTAAACGTCTCCATTAAAACAGAATCCTGTTTTTATTAGTCTTTACTCTGACTTTATTCTTCCACATAAAACAAACTGTTACATCAGTAAAATAACTAATTAACATATTTCTACACAAACTATACTAACAACAGTCCTTTTCACTACCTTCTTAGGTTCTGGCAAGCCTCCGAAGTGTAAGGAATAACTTCACGATACTGACCAATGTCCAGTGTCCTTCTAGCAAGTAAGGATCACCAATTCAGTTCCGGAAATTAGACTTTTTTGTGTTTTTGTTTTATGTGCACTCAAATTAAGATGAAGCTTGCAATCCTTGACAGGAAAAAAATTCTTACAGACCACAAACACGTTAGGAGTGTAATAAATACAGTCCAGCCTGTTTAGCAAAGTGGCACTTTTTTTATATTTACCTTTATAAAGTTTGCGGATTTGATTAAATGAGTCTTCTTTTAGAACTACTATTTCCAGTTCCATGAACTCACCACCAGGTGGCGGTGTTGGTCCATAAACTGAGATGGGATGAGCAACATCTCAGCTGTTTCCTTAATTCATTCCAGAATTAATTTTAGGGAGCTGTTGTGCAAATGAAACCATTTGTTATTTCTACTCTACTCCCATCTTCAGGACATCTTTGTGATGCACAGTAACGCAGAGTGACAAAAAAATGAATTAAGACTAAAAATTCACAATTTCTACAAGTTGTGTGAACGCAACACAGTTAAGATCTGCAGCAGTGTCCACCCTCAGCAAGCTCACTGAGTTTAGGAGCAGATTAAGATTTTCTCGTAGGCCACCTTTGCCCTCTGTTCTTCACTGTGAGAACCTGTCTGTGTTTGGATTTCTGACGATGCTAAGAGCAGTTGGCTCTACCAAATGCTTTATTTACACTCGGTTTGGTGTACAGACTGACTGAAGCTTCTGTGACCTACTTACAGCTTTTCACTCCAGTGGGAACAAGAGCGGAGAATGAGACACGTGCATGTTAGTTTGAACATGCAACTGTGTAAATATCAGGAAGGGAATCATTTTCTTCAACTCACACACAGATAAAGGAGTCACGTGCACGTGCACGTGCATGTTTCAGGTGTAACTGTCACAAATTGAATATTACTTCTATTTTGTTGCTGTTTATAAAAGTAGATTTTGCTGCAACATTTCAGCTCCTGCACTCATGCAGGCCTGATGTTAGTGGCTTCTGCAGTGATGTCATTCGTTAAATGTGTGTTTAAACACTTTAAAGTTTAAATGCTGAAACTTTGCTTGTCTTGCTCAATAAAGAAACTTTTCAGTTTATTGTTTACTTTAATCAGATTTTTTTCCCTTCAGTTTTTGAAAAAAATCTAAAATAATTTCTTCTTGACTTAAAGGAGACATTATGACTTTTCCTTAAATTATAACAGTTCTAACAATTCTATGGTTCAAAGGTAATTTCAGCAGTTCAATCTAGACCCACAAGGCAGCAGATGAGAATGCAAAAGACAAGTTTTGCACAGGATGTCCCCTTGAAGACCATTTTATTTATTTTTGGAGACTAAATTGTCTTTTTAACATAAAAAAACATCAAATTTCCATATTTTCCAAACATAAGATTTCAGTTATTTGAATCTAGTTGGTAACATTTTGTAATTTAGATGAGCTCATATTTAAAAGAATATTCACATTTTAACTTTTATTATCTTTGTATTTTGGTTTGTTTTAATCAGGAGGTCTCCTGCAGCAACAACTCAGCCTCCAATCACCAAAGTTTGTCTCCCAGGTAAGAAGCTGGTGTTTGGTAAATGTTTGAATTCTGTAAAACTTTATCCGGTTCAGATCTTCCTCCGACGCTCTCTCCCTCTCTCGCCCGTTTTCTCATGAATCTGCCTACGTGACCACCCTCCATCTTTCTGCCATCTGTCTGCAGCCCCTACTTTGCAGTTCAGACCACGTTGTCATCAAGCTCATTAACCTTGTCCAAACACAATTGAAGTGGCAGTTCAGACAAACGCCCATGCGCATGCAGGCTCACACACAGCAGGGTCCATAACAGCAGACAACATCTACCACCCCCCCACCCCCCCCATCACCGTCGGATTTAAGCAGCTGCTTGAGCGTTTATGTGCTCTGCTCTGTGTGCATGTGCACGTCCAGGCCAGAGAGAAACTTGTCAAGATTGAACCACTTTTTTTATGTTTTATGTTAAATGACTACATAAATGTTTGATTGTGGACATGCTGCACATGTGATAGTTGATTTTCTGAGAAAAGGCTGATTGCTTCACAGAGACTAGAGATGTGCATGATCTGCACGTGCAGCTCTGTCATTTACTCGGTTAGCAGTACTGATCAGCGTGAATCAGACCAGTTGCTTTATTTCTGGGCGACTGTAGAAAAACACGTAATGTTGCACCCATCAACAGGAAGCCTGTTTATAAATGAAGTCCAGAAAGTTTTAATTATGTAAGAATAAGTTGGGTTTTTTGCACCTCTCCTATAAGAACATCAGCAAAACATGTTTTTAAGGAAAGATGGAGAAGACAAGCAGTGAAACGGAGAAAAGTCAGAAGTGTTACCATCATATTTCCCATGATACCTACTCGACCAACTAAGACATCAAACCAGAGCTTAGATAGTTTAGCAGGACATGTTTCACTGTAAATTTACTCTGTTTACATGTATTCATTGAATTAATGCACGACTGCATGCTATACACATATAAAATGGTAAACGTGCAACTGTGTGTGTGCTTGTGTGTGTGTGCTTGTGTGTGCGCTTGTGTGTGTGTGTGTGTGTGTGATATGGGGAGGTGTTCCTGTGGTTTTAATTGACGTCAGCATGCCTGTATGTGGCTTTTGTTGACTTCCTGTTAAAGCAGATGGACTGAGTTTTCACTTCCTTCTTCAAAACCACAGCTCATCAGGTGCTCAGAGTTTGAGTAAGGCTGCAAAAGTGTGTGTGTGTGTGTGTGGACACACTATTGTGCATCATACCCTTTCATGTTAGAATCATCCTCCTCCTCATCTCTAGATTCAGCTCCACGTGGAAACAGTTCTCAGTATCATTTATTTCACAAGGTTTTAAACCCCCTAAGTGACTAGAAACATAACTATCCTATTATCAGCAACACATTTAATAAAACTAATTCACTAAACATATTTTTATTATACTAATAAGTTTAAAATGTTCCCTTAAAAGTTGGAAATACACAAAAGCATTCTGTCAGTAATTTTCTTTCGTTTTCATAAAGGTGACCGGTTAGCCTTTTGAACTAGAACATTCAACTAAACAAAAAATATTCAAATCTGCTCCTCCGGGGAAACAAAAGTAAATTGTTTATGTTTTATAGTTTTACAACCATTGGATTACATGTATATCTTATATTTTTCTGATCTTTCTTGTGCATAAAATATAATTAAAGTGGTAATGTGTATGATCCAGACAAATGAATTAGTGTGTTGTGGTAGTTTGGTGTTTCTGTAAAAATCATTAGTAAGATTATTGCTGTAACTGCTTTAGAAATGTGTCGAGACTAACGCTCTTATTTATGTTTGAATTAAGTAACTTAGCTTGAAAAAAGGATCCATAATCTGAGTTTGATGGTCTTTATTCTCTGATACCACAGTCTCTCTTTCTCTCTCTCTCACACACTCACACACACACACACACACACACACACACACACACACACACACACACACACACTTGCGTTTATATGCTTGTGTGGACATTCATTGACTTCCATTAATTTTAGTGACTCCACTCTGCCTAACCCAGTGGTTCCCAAACTTGTTTAGCCGCGCACCCCCTTCTATGTCCCGACCATGTCGACGCACCCCCCAGCCCCCACATCAGGGCATGGACAGGGTTGAAAAACTATGATCGACCTTTTTCCCCATCACTTTCATTTTTTAAATAGTAATTAATAAACATTCTATACCATTACAATTTCCTTTGATTTAATTTTAAATAAATATTTAGAGTGCCCAGGTAGCACATAAACAATGCAATTTAACGGGTTTCTTAAAGTAGGAACGTTTAACCTGTGCGGCCAGAGCGCTCTCCTTCCTCCTGCTCTGCGTAAACCTGAGCTGATCACCTACTTGTGCGTAATCAAATGTCTATAGGGGAAAATATGGAAAGCCATGAGGTTCACTTTTGCCTCAGACCGACTTATTGCTGTTTTATGGTGTGGCTGAATCTGCGATCTGCTGCCACGCGGACTGAAATAACAAATGCTGCAGTAACAGGGGTTGTGGTCAGGTTCATGAGCTGGAGCGGACCCGACTTTAATACGTCATCCCAAAATAGAAGCTAATATCTTAATTTGACCTTGAATGAAAAATGTTATAAAACCTCTTAAAAGTTTTTATCACAGAGGAGGCAGCACTCATTTCTGTCTTCAGTTTGAGAGCTCGCCAGAGTTTGCGCAGCGTGCACGCTTATTGAATCTGTGTGTGTGTGTGTGCGCGTAGGCAGCACAGCTCCATGAGCCGTGGTTCCGCTGGAACGCGTCTGACCTCTGACAGACGCACTCTGAACTTTATATCTTCAGGGCGCTGTTAATAGCCTGAATGGGAATCATTTCTTGATTTATTTAGTTACATCCACAATGTTCTGTGTGTGACGTTTACAATGTCAGAACACCTGCATGAGACAGGTGTTAATTACAATCTGCCAGAATGACTCACCTTCAGCTTCCTCCAACACCATTAAAAATGATCAAATACGGAACATATCGGCGTGCGTAGGCCAACGTGCTGAAGCTCGGCGCATTGTTATTATGAAGCTAGGGCACATGCGGAAGACCCACACACATGCGCAAAAATATACTTGTTTTCAATTGCATTTATTGGGCCCACTTACTTTATCTTAGGCCCACCCACAAATGAGTTTCTGGCTACGCTAATGGTGACATCTGACAGACTTCTCTGAGCTCCGCAGCCATTACACTTTTCACCTCGCGCACCCCCTAGCGGCAGCTCGCGCACCCCCGGGGGTGCCCGCACCACACTTTGGGAATCCCTGCCCTAGCCCATACCTTAACCATTGGGGTCTATTCCTAACCCTAACCTAAACTAAAAGCCAAATCCCACCAAACCTCTAAAACCATGTGGGTGCTTAGCATTGTGTTGACCAGCAAAATGTCCCCACAATGTGGAAATCTCCATACCATACAGGTTAAAAGTCCAAATTTTACCACTTAAACATATAAAGACAAGTACACACACACACACACACACACACACACACACACACACACACACACACACACACACACACACCTATGACACAGCCCTTCTTTTCAATCCAGCCGTTTGTCTCTCTCTCTCTCCTTATGGGTGGAAGGTAGAGGAGCAGGAAACAAGAGGCAGGAAGAGAATATCAGATTGTTCCTGTTTTTCTGTTTCCCAGCTGTTGTGACTTGACGAAAGCAAGGATTAGGGGTGTGTGTGTGTGTGTTCAGGTCTCATCCAGTTGAGTGAAAACCTTTCATAATGCTTTTTCAGTAGCTTGTGTTCAGATTTGTACTAAAACACAGTGTAGTCACTGATGTTGTCATACTAAAGCTTATCTCTGAGAGTTATCGTTCTTTCTTTAAGACCGGTGACTTTCTCACCACGCTGTGGATCATCGGCATTCCAGGTTGGAAAACTACAACACTTCTTCTCTCACAAGTTCAAAGTTAGAGATGCTGAAGATAATCTGCTGTAAATCAAATCAGGATGTAAACATTTAAAAATAGTTTTTGTGTGACGAAAGAAAATTGGTAAATAACATCAACTCAACTCGAGTGTGTCTGTAATTCAGCTTTTATAGCAACCAATAAAAACCAATAAAAGGCATTATTCCATTTTCTGTTTTAAAGGAGATTTCCTTTGCATCGTACTCATAAACGAGTGGATGAAGTGTACTTTCACACATTCTGAAAGCTTCCACGTCATACAGAGTCAAAGACCCAAAACAGCTGTTTGCTGTCATGGCAACCACATTAGGAAATAATCTGTCCATTTCTGCAGCATTTAGCTGCGAAAATCACACCAAGGCATGACCCGACTTCCTGGTAAAATTCACACATCTGATGAAATACGGTCAGGCAGGATATATGTGATTTAAAGTACTCATCAGACATTATTCACATCCAGATTCTTTACTGGTAAATAAATATGGTAACAATATTTTTCTATTGGCTAACCTTATAAAGCTTAAGCAGCCTAAACACTACTTATTGTCTAATGTTAATGTATCAACTTTACAATATTTTGTTTTATTTTGTACATTATTTATAAAAACATTATAAATAAAAACTAATTAAATTGGCTCTTGCCACCTGTATGCAGTGATATGTCATAAAAAGGGGAAATAAAATTACAAAAGTAACACTTTACAATAAGGGTTCCTTTATTAATGTTACTTAGTGCTATATTGAGCATTCATAAACTGTTCAATAAAGTATTAACAACTGCTTAATATTAATGTTGATTATCAGAATACATTTTTCAAAATAAAAATTCATATAAACTCACAGAAAAAAAGAGCTGAACGAGCCACCCAATTAAGTATAAAAAGGAGCCCATCAGTCTTACGAATGGTATCGAATACAACCTTTAGACCATCCTGAACTCCCGTCACCTAACTGTGGTTCAGTGCGTGCAGGAATGCACTGCTGAGGTCAAAGAGGAGGACAGGAGAGACAGAACAGGAGGAGAGATGAAAAGAGAACTGGTGTCACGAGAGGACACAAGAGATAAAAGTGATCTGGAGACAGGAGGAAGAGTACACATGACAGCAAAGCTGGAGCAGGGGGTCAAAGCTTTTTACATCATGAAGAACGTGTCATGTTCTTTTACTCTAGATCTCACGAGTGAGATACGCAGCAGAACAAACATACACCTTTTAATCAAATACATATTAGAGGAGTTTAACAGAAAAGTAGCATATTTCTCTCTTTTTTGGGTGAGGAAGTTCTTGGTTTTGTTGCATGTAAGGCAGCTGATTATGTAGAGCTCTTTCTGCTAAAATAATTCAGTATTGTGCATTTGGTTTTGGAAGTATATAAAAGCAGTTCTTCTTCCAAGAAGGCTTTTACTGTGACCTGCAGTGACTCCACACTGTCAGTCAGGCTTTTGATAGAAACCAGTGCTGGGAATGTTACTTTAAAAAAGTTATTAGTTATAGTTACTGATGACTTTGTCAAAAAAAGTTACTCAGTTAATTACAGAGTTACAAGATTATAAAAGTAACTAAGTACCAAGACAAATAACTACTTTGTTACTTGTTTTCCTTAAAGAATTCAAGAAAAATGGGTTCCCCTCTTAATTAATCACACTTAATTTACTAATAATTACTACACTATTGAATATAAATGACTAATGACTGGAACAAAAAATTCACAATTTTATTTTTATTGATTTTTCATTAATATTTAGTCTACACCCTTGCGTTAAGTGGACCGGCACCAGAATGCATTACCTGCACTTCTAATATTTACCTCTCCACTCTTTCATAAGGGTACATGCACACCGGTAGTTTTTACGGTTATTCATGGGCAAAATCTCCGACAATTTTGAAGAAAAAAATCCAACTTCCAGTAAAAGCAAAGCATCCAGCCCACCTCTCCAAATGCGTAAAATGTGCATCACAGCCGCTAGGTGTGCCACGTGCACTGTCAGCTACGTCAGCCCAGACAAGAGCAGAGCAAATAGAGAAAGAATAGTAGATAATTCTGTCTGGATGTGGATGGAGATTACATTTACAGCAGCCTGATCATCATTTAAATACAAAAACCATCACCTGTCTTCTAGTCCACTCATCAGCATTATTTCAATTGGTGTGTGTGTGTGTGTGTGTGTGCGTGCGTGCGTGCGTGAGTGTGCGTGTGTGTGTGTGTTTTCCACTTCAAAAACTGGCCAAACCAAAGAGACCAGCGTGTCCAGTAACATATTAATGTTACAAATAAACAGTTTCACTTCATGTAGGCTAGGAACATTTCACCTGCCGTGGCCCGACCGCTTCTGCACCACATAAACTTTGTGCGTGATCAAATATCTCTACAGGTGCTTTCTGAGCTGAAGAGGCTATTCTGCCTCAGACAGACTGGATGTGTCATGCTTCTCCATATTGGAGATGGGAACAAGCACTATTCAGCCAAAGTTTCATAATTAGCTAACATTTTTCCAAGTGACACATCCCTCAGAGAGACAGGGGGTGTTACTCAATGTCAAGGCGCCTGGCCTTGCGAGGCAATGTCTTGCAAGGTCAGGCGCCTTGTTTAGGAGGATACTGTCCTTCCTTGGTCAAAGAAAACGGTTAAATGGAACAAACCTGCATCACGTGACCGTGGCTTCGATGGCGGTCACGTAATGTCACGTGACACAACGTTTTATGCATATTAGTTTCATTATAAATATATAACGAGCCTTTTACTTTTTAAATTGTGTATATGTTTATTAAATTAATAATATAAGCGTGCTACTACCCGCTAGCCACGGAAGCTGCAACTGCTAAGCAACTAACCAACAATAGAAAACTTCTTTGGATCTAAAAAAAAAAAAAAACATGTAATCTGATCCTTTTCTTACCTTTTCAACATGTTTACTGTAAAGTTCCATTGAGTACAAACTTTAATTACATCAATCTAACGAGATGGAGCCTGGATTTGTATTGTGAACAGTTTAAAGATGTTTAAAACGGAGACATGCGTGACGCCTCTAAAATCCTCACCTGCTCAACTATCATGGAAATTAAACTAACAAAATTAATAACATAAAATAATTTTAGGCACAGACTAACTTCTGTGTACATTTTATACAAAGTGTTTTATTAATTATCTTCTGTTGAAATTTAACTTTGACATACGCAAAAAACACGTGTTGGTTGCTGGTCAAATCAGCTCACGGCTGTTATGGGGTGGGCCCGAGTACAAGTGGGTGGGCCCAGGCCCGGTAGGCCCACCCGTAACGCCGCGGCTGCTACAGCCGTAGACTATTCATCACGTCTTCCTCTTTCTTCATGGCCGTGATGCACTTGGATGAAAACATCTGCCTCTTTAGCTCTCAATCAGCTGATGACGGCTTCAACACACCGCGCTGCTAAATTAGTAACGCTCGCATTTTCTTACCAGTAAAGAAAACCGCGTTATGATAAAAGAAGACGGTAATAAATTAGATTACTTGTTACTGAAAAAACTAACGCTGTTATTTTAAACTGCGTTATTCCCATCACTGATAGAAACCCATCTAAAGACTGTGACTGGGTGTCTTATGTTACCTGGCTCTTTTTACCTCTTCTCGCTCCTGACTCTTTAATGGCCACAGTAAACCTCCCACGCCCATTCCAACTACTGTGTGGATCCCCCGGGTATCATTTCATATGAGAGAGATTCCAGCCAGTCCCACATAATGTCTGAAAGCTCGTGGTTTTGTATTACTAAATCATTTCAGGTCTTAAACCCTTTTTTCTCCCCGGTAGTAACGACAGGTATTCAGAGTGGCTCTAGGTCGAGTAAAAAGGGAACGTTTCAGAGGCACGAACTATGTCAAAGTGAAGTGGCTTGGATTTTCCTGTACGGGAGCCGTTTAGACAGCTGATGGGAAGGGTAGTGATATGAGGGATAAATTTCCTCTTGATTTACAGCAACTGCTCTTTGAACGGGTGTTTGGAGCAAGCAGCAAGTTTTATTTATCCGTGCTTGAGTGTGTGAAAGTTCACCTCTAGCAGAGACAGACAAAGCTCTGGTTAGATGGTGTGTGTGTGTGTGTGTGTGTGTGTGTGTGTGTGTGTGTGTGTGTGTGTGTGTGTGTGTGTGTGTGTGTGTGTGTGTGTGTGTGTGTGTGTGTGTGTGTGTGTGCGCGCTGCTGAAAACTGTGTAAATGCATATAACAAATTTTTGGTTAAATTTGGGGGGAAAAACACTATAATCTCACGTGAGACAGCAGGATCCAAAAGCTAATGCTAACGTTTTATGCTAAGATCTCACACAGTGGAATACGGGGTACTAAGATCGTATTTTGGCTCAATATTTGGAAAATTAGCGGAATTAAAGCCATTTTAGTGTTTGCTAATGCCGTTTAGCTGTGACGGTCAGCTTTTTCTGGTTAACTGTTTTAGCCTGTCAAGCCATCCCGTATACAGTATGCGAATATTTGGTCTGGCCACG
Source organism: Nothobranchius furzeri (assembly GCF_043380555.1). NCBI lineage: Eukaryota > Metazoa > Chordata > Actinopteri > Cyprinodontiformes > Nothobranchiidae > Nothobranchius > Nothobranchius furzeri. The sequence continues at coordinate 68,007,224 of NC_091748.1, forward strand.
AACCATTGAAACGGCTCACTCATAGGGGCGGAGTCTACAGTTGTCTATCAAACTGTCTCTGCACACAATTGGATAACGCTATGACCAATCTGTGTAATGAACAGTATGATGTATTCATCGTGATGCAAACCAGTCACGTCGTTGTCATGGTGTCCAATGAAAACCTCAATGATATGTCATTGTATAAAATTTTACATTCAATTAATCGTCCAAAGTTATTGCAAAAGCTGTTTCAAACAAGCACTAATCCTGAGCTGACGTCATCTTTGTTGTTGATTTTCTCCATCACACCTCTAGCATTAAGCCCGCCCAACAAAAGTAGAGTGCTGTTATTGGCCACTAGGGCTGTAGCGAAGCCTCGATGACGTCGACGGCTCGATTCTAAAAATTTGTCGACGTCAGATCCGGTAGTCGACGCACCGCGCCCACTTGTTGCATCCCCAGGAGTTTGTAAATAGAGGAGGAATCTGCCTGTTTTTCCTCTAGTTCGCCCTCTTCTCCACTTTCACTAACATCTCCACAAATACCAAAGACCCGGAACAACGTCCGTCCGCCACTAGGTTCCTTTCGTGTTTTGCCTGCCTTCGTCTCCCGGCAACGGACAACAACTTCCGGGGTCAAATGCGCTGCTTCATCTCTACCGCAGTTGCAGAAAATCACCGGGAGCGTTTCTCCCTTCATAAAGGAGCTTCTTTCAGACATTGGGAGAGCTGTTTTGGTGGTAGCAGTCTCTCCTCCGTGCTGGTCTGTTTGCTGCTGGGTGTTTTTGGTTCATTTAAACTTGGTAACTTGAACTTAACGTTGGTAAAGCTACTGTTAGCATTTTCGCTAACAGCTTCTTGCGTTTGGATAAGCTGTTGCGTTTTGGTTTAGAGTTCATCTTTTTTGTGGTGCAGATCTCCCTTTTATTACATTTAGAGTGTTGTGGGTTTTCGGTTTAGTTTAAAATATCACCTTGAGTTTGGTTTAACTACCCAGTTTAGAGTTTGGAACTTTGGAGATTCTCATTTTGGTCCAGAACCCTGTAATCTGTGCCCAGTGGGACATCCCTAGTTATTTGTACTTTTGTTTTAATTCCCCACTGGCAGAATTAGTTTTATTACTCCCAACCTGTGGATGGAAAGATTTTTTATTTTTTATTTTTTTTTAGTTGTAAATATACCTGATCATCATTTTAACTTTTAAATCCCACATTATTGTCCCTTCCTTTTTGCACACGAGCCAAACTCCCCAGGAAGAGTCGTAACACCACTCGCCTCACGCACATAAGTGACCAAAACAAAGCAGCATGGAGACACTCCGTCTCCAACCACCTCTCAGGCAGCAGCCTGCACTCCCAAGTTCTACACGTCACCAGAACGTAACCAACCGCAACACAATAAAAGCAGTGTTGTACAAAATGGGAGGCCTGTAGTGTTTATTCTCTTACAGTAACAATTAATACTTTTTTTGGAGGAATTTATTAGATTTTTTGGTTTTTATTAACTGTGCAATAGAAAAATAATCATTAGATTAATTGTATAAATAGTCATTAGAATAGTCGACTATTCGATAAAATAATCGTCAGAATAATCGTTTTAAAAATAATCGTTTACCCCCAGCCCTATTGGCCACACATAAAACTATTCTATGGCCAACTGTAGTCCTGCTGAGGCTACGATGAAGCGCGGCCAGACCGACCTGCAGGCCTTACAACTGCTACGGTTTTAGATTTAGCTAATACTACTATGCTAGGCTTCCTACTGAGATAAGATTGATTACCTCTTTTCGTTTATTCAAAAACACGTTTTATTTACATGTCACATCCTTTTGTAATTGCAATTGTTTCTAAGTTTCTACCTGTTGTGATCAAACCATTATTAGGAAATTTTGTTGTTGTTAAAATTATTTATGCTTTTATATAGTTCTGATTTAATATTTTCTTTTAGACCACTTGTAATTCATCTATCTTAAACTGTTTGATTGTAATGATAAATAAATGATAAATGATCCGCTCATGCATATTGCCTCTCACAGTAAGGACTCCAAAGTGCTTTACACTACAGTGTATCATTCATCCATTCACACACACATTCACACACTGATGGTGATGAGCTACGATGTAGCCACAGCTGCCCTGGGGCACACTGACAGAGGCGTAATGAATGAGGACCCCCTTGAAAATGTGGTTTTATCCTCAGAAAACATAAGTTAACAAATAATACAATTTACAATCAAAAATATTTGATAAAAGTGAAATGTAACACACCTACAGGGCAATGTGAGATTACTAGTGATCCACCGATATGATGTTTTTGGGCCGATACCGATATCCAATATTAAGATCACTGTTATGGCCGATAACCGATTCCAATATACTGGCATTAATGCATCTAAAATAAGCCGAATTTATTATTAAAGCTGTATTTACATTATTATGTACACACACCACACAAATTTACACTTCTGAGATAATTACAATCACTGTCACATGACTAAACAAATACACATCCCCCCCCCCCCCCCCACCCTCTGAAACAGGCATACAAATGGAGACAAGATGGAAAAAATATCAGTTGTTAATATTGGCCTGATACCTATATGTTAAAAATTGACCAACATCGGCCGATACCGATATTGATGCCGACATATTGTCCATCCCTAGATTAGGTTTGCAGGAGTAGGCTGTATGCATCTGCAGATTACATAACATGCATTGTTAATTCATGCAAGACAGGTGTGTGACACACATGATTGTCCATAAATGAAGCAAACACATGTTTCCCATAAATGACACCTTTCTTTCTATACAAGGAAGTCCTGCTGGGTAGATTTATGACACCAATGAGGAAATGGGTCACTGAAATGATAGTTACTTACTCATACACACACTCAGAGACAGAAACAAGAAAACATGCCCCCCCCCCCCCGGCTGAGAAACTTCATCCATTTTTCTACAAAGACAAATGGATTTCTTTGGTGTTACAGTGAGACAAAGAACAGGCATAGACTGACCTGCGTCACAAGCCTCAGCATAAAACACTCCTCCATTACTCTCTACATTCACTGCTGCAGGCGGATTCACAGATGGCTCTTAAACCTGGCTTCTAGTTGTTGTTATTAAATAAGGCATGCTAGCTTGTTTCTTTTTTTTTTTTCTTGGGCTTGCATCAGTTTGTCACCGGAGATCCATTTAAAGTTCACCCCTAATGGAGGATGGCTTGTTTTTCTGGGTTTTACGTCCTCTTTCCAATGAAATTATTAGCATTGGTTCTTTAAAGCTACTAAAGCCACATATTTATTTTACGTTTGCTGCGAAGCTATCCAAGTTCAAACCCACACAAGACACCGTGATTCTTGAGGTGTAGATGTGAACCTTTTGGGATAAGTGTGCTGCTTATTGCGCAAACATCTAGAGAACAATTGGAGCAAGGAGAAAATAGATGTTCTTGTTAGACATCATTTCATCCTGAAAGAGGAAAATGTGTGCACTTAGTCTGGCTTTTCTAAATCATTGTCAGGCGTACAGAACAGATCATACAGTACAGCATGTGCAGGCTGCTGATGGATCCCAGGTAAACTGTGACTTTTTACATGCCTGTGACAACACCCTTAGTCTGTTTAAGCACCTTAGTCTCATAATGGAATACGTTATGTGAATTTGGATTGGGTAAGGCATCCACCAGGTTGTGTTTACTCAGCAAGTCAGTAAGAGGAGTTTGTGTCGGACAAAGGCAGATATGTATCTTCGGTCACCCGCTAGGGCAAAAACCAAACCTTAAGTGTTCTTCTACACTGAAACGTGATATTCTACTTTGTCTTCATTAGATGCCGTTTCTTGTCTCGTGTTGGTGTGAGTAAACGACTCAGGACACTGACCTCACTGAGCATTGTTTTATGTGTTTGTTCCCTGATTTAAAGATAAAATGGAGCACAGAACATGTTACCCCTCCCTGATGAACTGGGAGCGTTCAGATTTGACAAATAAGATTTGAGTTGTTTCTTTTTAATGGGAATGACCTCATTAGGTGCTTAGCTGGAATAAATCATGGCCAGATATTATGTTTCCTTCTCATTTAGCAGCAAACCTTTGTGTTGCATCTGAAACTTTGTCAAATTTCACCCAAAATGTCACTTCTGTTTTAATACCTACTTGGGACTTCAGACAGTGAGGTGAGAAGACGCGTTCTAAAGCAGCTTTCAGTAGCCAAGCTCTGAAGTGTTGACAGTGAGAGTGGAGCGTGCGCGGGAACCCGCCCAGTGTTTCTGAACAAGATGTAGAAAATTTCACACAGAAGGTTCCTGTATTGTCTTCACAGTTGTCCCAAAACAAAGAACAAATTAACATTTAACACTCAAGTGACGTTTTTCTAAACTGAATGTTTGTGGTACTCGTGACCTAGTACCCCCCAATCAGCGATGAAAGTTCTCCCAAACACAAATATTTTTAGATTATTTTTTCCTATTTAATTAAGAGGGTCAGGGTTAATTAGTTTAATTGTGCTGAACAGTGAACCCCTTTTGGGAAGGGTGCAGTGTCAAGCTCATTATAAAGCCTCTTGTTTTTGTTTGGTGCTTGACCCACGGTCACTGATTATCCTCTTCAACCATCCACTGAGTGGTCATCTCTTATTCTCACTTCCTTGCTACAAAGTGGGTTATACCCTGCTTCAGTTTTAATGGTTTTGATTGTAAACTCTTTCATGGCAGGTCCGAGAAACAGTTTGGGATGATGTGGCATGGGGTTGTAAAACGTTGGGCCAAGCGGATGGCATCTCACGGGGCTTTACTGTCACACTTACTGTAATTACAAGTCATTTTACGCTAACTGCAAAATGTTACCAGATTCAGCTGAACCAGGCAAGATAAATAATCCCTGCTTCATATAATCAAGGCAGATCCTAACCATGCAACTTCCTCGCACAAGAAGCCAAAGCCACAAGCCAATAACAAGCCTGTTTGTACCAAAGAGATGCATTTTAATTGTGGTTAATTAAACTGGATCATCTCATGTCACTGACTAAAGGACATTTTATTCTTTTATTGCAACTCCCCACCACTTTGCGTTGGGATTAAGGCTGGAAGGATCGGGTACAAACTCAGTGTTCTTGGTTTATTTCCCAATAACTTAAACGGTCCTGTTAGGCAAAATCTAATGATTGTCTTCTTGTTGCCATGGCATCAAATATAAATCTGGTTAAAACATCATCTTCTGTATGTGTCAGGTGGAAGCAGAAAGACCTTTTTCTGGCACATTAAAGCCATCTGTTGGCTGCCATGTGTTGATAGAATCGGTGGACGTAGACGGTTTAGTCAACAGTTTGTGGTTTTGATTTACGAGACGAATGTTGGCCTTGTTACTGTTTACATACTGTTTGGCAATCAGTGTACATTAGGAGCAATAAATCAATTAAAGGGTTCTCATGCAATCCACAAACAGAGTTGGCCAAATTCATCCAGTTTCATGAGATCAGAAGATCAGTCTTCCTTTGATTTTTGGTTGTTGTTTCGAGAACCAAAACTGACTTTAGCTGATCAAATTAAATCAACTTTTATTTATGAAGCACTTTTCATACAATGTGTGCAACTCAAAGCGCTGTCCAATATTAAAAACAACCACACAACAGTCAATTTCCCACTCCTCCCCCACAGACAAACATCCAACATCCCTTCTATATCTCCCTCCTCCCACCATCATTCCTTTCCCATGCAAATATACACTGAAAAGCTAAAGTGAAAGGACAACTGGCTGAGTACAGATACAATAGGAAACAACAGGGTATATACAGCAATCCTTAAGTAAAATTTACTACTTTTTAATACTTTTTTTTACTACCTTCAGAATTTTTTAAAAACCATCACAACACTAAATTGCAAGTGTTAATCAGTGACCTATTTACACATATTTTAACATATATAACATACAAAAAGCATAGACTTAGAGACTCACTGATGTTGACAACGTATTGCGCATATTTATTTTACTTAGAAAATATGCCAGGCACTTCTGTTCAGCGGTTCAGACAGTTGACCACGGGGCCTGAAATGATGCAGAACGACCACTGAATATGACGTCATCATAATGTGACCGGATATGCTAAAGTAGGGTTGCTCAATTATGGCAAAAACAATAATCACGATTATTGTGACTGAAATTGAGATCTCGATTATTTAAGACGATTTTTCAATTTATGTAGATTTTTTTAATTTATTTTTATTCAGTCATAAAACTGCTCAGGGCACAATCAGGGCAAAAATAAACAAGAAACAAGATGATCACTAAAAGAACTCCTGATTCCCAGTATAAAAAGACCAATATACTTATAGCTCATAGTTTATGACCCAAGGGGTATAGACCTTGGTTTAACTCATTTAAGTCTAACCCGTACAGACCCAAATACCAATATCTTGCAAATACTGACAGCAAGAATTATACAGTGGCATTTATAACAAATACATGCAAATAAATTGATGTTCACAAAATATTGCATAACATTTATTGAGTCGTGTCAAGGAGCTGTAGGAGAGTGCACTAGCACCGTGTCCTCAGAGAGATTAGTTATTATTTATTAGCGTGAGGAACTTATTTCTACCTTATTTATAAACTATTTATTAACAAGTCCATCAGTTAATGTAATAATTGTCCCAACCACAGCTGCACCCCCCACCCCCCAACCCGGTCTCACAGCAATCAGGGGCAAGCTGCACGTGTGTTTAGCGCGCCACACGCGCACACTTAGCCGTTTTTAGTGGCTCAGGAGCCCGCAGGTACGGTGTGTGTCACTCACTCTGGTTACTCCAACAGGGAGCCGGCTCTGAGCTGTTTCTTTAGCGACTGACACATCACTACATCATTCCCTTTCCTAATGTCCTGAAGAACGGTCCGGAGCGCAGGCGGAGTGTTTAGCTAACCTGCAGCAGGAAATGTCGACGATAGTTATCCAGAAAGTAGCTAAGGGTTACCAGAGATGTTTCTGAGGTGTTCGCTAGGTACTTTTAAGATTTAAAAAGTCAAGAAGGGGGTCTGAAAAGCTGTTGGAAATAGCATCAAAGTCGCTAAGTTGGCAACGGAGCGCTTCATTTGTAACTCAGGGCAGCTCAAGTGGGAGGAGCAAATAATCGGCTTGTTTTATTTTTATAATCGTTCAAAACATTTCATTCGGAATATATTTCTATGTCGATGTTCAGAATACGACACCTGATAGTCTGAAAAAAATAATACCTAACTTGGAAAAAATAATACCTCTGAGACCAAATTTAACACTTTTAATGGCCTTAAATTTGACTATTTTTATTTATCACTTTTTAATACTTTTTAAAACCCCGCGGACACCCTGAACAAAGAAGACAGAAATGCCATTAAAAGGAGCCAACTTCACTGGGAGCAGCAGGATCGGCAGCAGCAGACTGGACACCACCACATGGCACCAAGAAGAGGCACGAGAAGCACCCAGGCAGCCCCAGCCAACTGCCTCTTCCCGGGGCAGTCTGCCCCCACAGAGGAAACACAGGTAAAACCTAAAGAGATTAAGATAACAAGTTAAAGATCAAATGAAGCATAAACAACGGATAAATAAAAGTCTAAGTAAAACACTCTGATAAAAGATACCCAAATAGAAAGCAACATTTAAATATCTAAAAATAATATAATACAAATAATGAATAAAGGTAAAAACAACTTAAAAATGAACATATAAGGAAATATCTATCCATCCATTTTCATCTGCTTATCCGGAGTCGGGTCGCAGGGGCAGTAGCCTAAGTCGAGAGGTCCAGACTTCCCTCTCCCCAGCCACTTGGGTCAGCTCCTCTGGGGAAATCCCAAGGCGTTCCCTGGCCAGGTGAGAGACATAGTCCCTTCTCCCGGTTGGACGTGCCCGGAAAACCTCACCAGGGAGGCATCCTGACCAGATGCCCGAGCCACCTCAACTGGCTCCGCTCGATGTGGAGGAGCAGCGGGTCTACACCGAGCCCCTCCCGGATGACTGAGCTTCTCACCCTATCTCTAAGGGAGAGCCCAGCCACTCTTTGGAGAAAACTCATTTAGGCCGCTTGTATCCGCAATCTCATTCTTTCTGTCACTACCCAAAGCTCGTGACCATAGGTGAGGGTAGAAATGTAGATCAACCGTTAAATCAAGAGCTTCGCCTTCTGACTCAGCTCTCTCTTCACCACGACAGACCGGTACAACGCCCGAATCACTGCAGATGCAGCACCAAGCTGCCTATCGATCTCACGCTCCAGAACATTAAATCAAGGTGACAACATTAAACAGTAGATTGTGCAATAAAAAATTTTGATGTAAGAAATAAAATGAAAAAAGTAAAGATTGAGCAGTTACAGTGCAGAAGGTGCAGAATAAAACATTTATTCTTAGGCTGATGAATAGTGAAAAGTTTTCAATTTTGATTTAAAAGTTACTTTATGTGAGAAGGATTTTCTGCAAAGAACTTAAATAGCACAGGTGGGTGGGGGGGGGGATGGGGGGTACTGGCTGGCCGGGCAGATGCGGCCCGCAGGCCGCCAGTTGAGGTTCACTGCTCTTTACACTCTTCTGGATGAAGTGACTTACTGTTTTGGTTGATCTAATTGTACAGTGGTCTGTGGCATTGAGTGGGTAACAAAGAGATGAGAAAGTTGGTTATGCTTGTCTTGACTCAGAGCAGCCACTCTGTCTGTCCTAACGTCATCGTCATTGTCTCCACTGTGTGTCAGAAACCCAGGAGAGGCCTGGAAACATGAACAACATTCAAAAGAGGAGCAGGAACCACAGCCCACTCTTAAATCATTCCTGTCATCAGTGACTGAGCCATCCTGTCGTTGGCTGAACTCGGCCTTTAGCACCAACTCGCTACTTTGATGTTTCATGTGTATACAGCTCGGACAAATGCACTTTCTCCTACCTCGACTACACCTTGCATCATCAGGTGAAACTGCGATGTGGGGAGCTGCATGTTTACTTTCAGAGAGGAGACGAAGAATATCACAACTCTCCTCTAAACCGCCTGTTCTCCCGCTTTGCTCAGATCTAGCTGTTGTTTGTATGATGTGACTCTTGGAGACAAGGGGACGTCATCAATATTATTTTCTATCAGGCAGTCTATATCATCTGGGCTAGAGTAATCATGTACCTGTGAATGCTTCGCTGTTATAAATCACTGTAATATCTACCCTCTTACTCAAAACATATCACTCATGCGCTAGAGGAAACAAGGGGCTTGTTTTTACTTGTTGTGGAGACCGGATTGTAAAAACTGTTGATTGCCCACACACACTAGACTCCAAGTGGCCATTTCCAAATCACTGACTGACCTAAATGGGTATTTCAGCCTTTTTAATTCATTTATTTATCGCTTTACCCATTTGAGATAGCTTCCCGAATGGCCTGTGTTTGGAGAAATGGGATTTTTGTTGGACGAAACAAAAAAACAAAACAAAAAAAAAAAACTGATTCAGTCTAAGGCTTCACATCAGTTAAAACAAATTCGTTTTGCTGCTCAGGAGTTGGACGTTCATCCTTTAACCAGTGGGTGACACAGACGTGTCGGTGGGCCCCAGGGCTGTAATGTAGCTCAGCACCACCAGTGATAACACATGAAAGTATTATTGTCATTTTTGCATGGAAATATAAAAAAAATCCCTGCTGGACTTAACTCCTGATGCACTGGAATTGCTTCAGTTATAATTCCATGCTTTCCTTCTTTTTAAACACAGAAACAGTTTTGTTTACCTGTTTTGTAGCTACCGTTTCGCCGACGGCTGCCGGCTTCTTCAGGCTGACGCTGATGGTGGCGCGTCACTTCCTTCTCCGTTTATCTGCGGGCATGGATGTGGGACCATGAACAGGGACGACGGAGTTTACACGCTGGACCACGCATGGGACTGCATCGTCGGAGAGGGGAGAGCGGGCAGTAGAGGGCGACAACGTCCTCTGCTGCCCGCAGATAAGCAGAGAAGGAAGTGACGCGCCACCATCAGCGTCAGCCTGAAGAAGCCGGCAGCCGTCGGCGAAACTGTAGCTACAAAACAGGTAAACAAAACTGTTTCTGTGTTTAAAAAGAAGGAAAGCATGGAATTAGAACCACGACACAGCAAGAACACACCTAAGATGCTTCAGTTATAATTATTCTTAATGTGAACATAACAGTCTGTGTGTGTAACTGTGTAATGTTACATTGTTTAATAGCATAAAACAAGCTGTGAACTGCAGAAGATGAATCTGATTTACGATGGTACATTTCATCCTTAGCCACGTTTAAACTAGCCATGGGTGTGTCCACGTTCAGGGGCTGCATGCTCCCAAGGGGGTGCAAATTTGAAGGTCACTCACATCTTCAAATGTGACCTTGTTTTTCCAGAATTTCTCCCTTTGTCCTTACTGGCAAAGACTACTACAGGATTCACTGCAGGCTGGGCGGGAGACTTTTGTTCTTGTAAAAAAAGGCAAACGAGGATCAAAGTTTTATATGCAAGTGTGATAACATCTATTGAAACAAATGTTAAAAGCTCAAAGCTACTTTAGCGAATTTACAGAATGAGCTAGGTTTTGAATGCAAACACGGTCACCAACAATTCTCACTCCCAGCGCGTCAAAAACAAACGCTTGGTCAGCCACCCTCCGCGTCAGACCCCTGACGCCAAAAGTGCCCTTTTTCATCACTTTTGTGTGAAAAGGGGTTTTCCCTTTTCTGACTGCAGATCCCAATGCAGCGTAAAACTGACGCGATGGGATGTCCGCAGCCGGGGCACCAAACAAGCTCATTGTACCTCACCCTAACCTTATCCTCTGGTTATTTAACCTTCCCCTCACCTCTATCCTAACCTTAACCATCTTGCTAGCAAACACGTTAGTGATGTGTCGGTCGCTCTAAAAGCTGGCTCTATGAAGTGAATGGAGGGAGCTACCTCGTCATTGGTCGGGTTTGGACCGAGGCAACGCGGGGGAAGGTTTCAACTACTACGGTGGAGGTTAGGTGTAGAGGATATTTGTAACCTCCCCCTCACCAGATGGTATGTTCAAACATTCCCCTTGGGCGGCAAATACGAAAATTCACAGTCAGAATGCAGGGGAAACAAACGCTTGATTACAGTGAGAGTAACGTTTTAGGTAGCAAGAGGGTTACGGTTAGGATGAGGGTGAGGGGAAGGTTATAAATAGCAAAACGTTAAGGTTTAGGTGCAGTGAAATGAGCTGGTTCGGTGCCGCATCAGCGGACATCCCATCGCGTCAGTTTTACGCTGCACTGGGATCCGCAGTCAGAAAAGGGAAAAAACCCTTTTCGCACATAAGTGATAAAAAGGGGCGCTTTTGGCGTCAGGGGTCTGACGCGGAGGGTGGCTGACTAAGCGTTTGTTTTTGACGCGCTGGGAGTGAGAATGTGTTGCGGTCACGTACACTCATCCCATAAACTATTTGTTCAAACGATTTAGGAAGTTACCTACAACAGAACTTACTTGATTTGCTGAATAATACTGATTTTATGTACTAAAACATGAGTTTTCAAACTGTCGTGGATCTAAATGTGAGTTTTTATAGACCCATCCAAGGGTGACTGAACAGCTTAATGTGAATAGCGTGTTGTAAAATATACAATGAATATTTTATATTCATACAAAGGAAAAATAACCTTCCTTTCAAATGTGTCTGCCAGACATAGATCCATCTCAAACCTTGTGGACGTATGTATCAGAGCTGACCTTTTGTAAAATAAGGATGTTTAGTAAATTGTTGTTTATCTTTATTCTGACAGCTGAGCTTTTATGTTCCTCTGTAGAGATAACTCAAGTGTTTTAACAACAAAGTACATTTCAGTCCTCTCTTCTTTCCAGGAAATTGTTTTTGTCTCTTGGTAGTGTGTGATTAATGAGTTAGCTGCTACACAGACTTAGATATGGAGTGAAAAATCAAGAGAAAGGCAGGGTGAGATGTATGGCCCATTTGGAAGTTAGAAATATGTTACATAAGACCTTACCTAATCGCAAAGCAATAAAAAAACATTCGTACAGAGTTACGGTTGCTGCCATCCTTTCTTATCTCGTTGATCTCTGAACTGTCAATTCATTTCAACTGTTTTCTGTAAACCTTTTAATATTGGAAAGCCCACTTAAATTCTTGAGTATAAGAAACCAGGGGCGGATTTAGGACTGAAGAAGATCCGGGGCTTAACACACACACACACACACACACACACACACACACACACACACACACACACACACACACACACACACACACACACACACACACACGTGACACGCACTAGTCAATCTGAAGCTACATATTAAGCATATTCAGGGCAGAGTATTGTTCCTATTAGTGTTTAGTGTGAGATGATGATAGTAAATATTCCCTTTCTTTCTCCAACAACGTTACCTGATAAGCTAACTTTAGGCAAACCAGCAGCACAACAGATATTTTCAAATAAGACTCACAAACCTGAGTCAACACCAGTCTCATCAAAACTGGGGTTCTGTCGTTGTACTTTTGGTCTAAAAACGTCCTTATGTCAATCTTCACTCATGCGTTTCAGGCAGAGACTGTAGAAGAAGCCGGCTGCTGAAGGGCTTCTTCTTCAGTGGTGGAGGCTCAGGCAGGCTGTGTACAAACTACTGCCAGCTGCTCCCTCTCTGTTGGACTTTGGTACTGCATGTTACTTCCGCGATTTAGATCCGGGGCTTTTCATGAAACATCCGGGGCTTCAGCCCAAGTAGCCGGGCCTAACGCCGCCCCTGTAAGAAACAAAGTTTAGGTTGAAAGCTGAGCAAATGGGGGATTGTGTGAGCTTGCCTTTGTGCACTGTCCAACTCTTGAGATGTTGGGGGTGTCACCCACCTTCCCCAATGAGATCACAAACCAACCATTTCAAACAAAAATACTGGATGTTGGCACAATCTTTTAAATACTACAAAGAGAAAAGTGACAAATTAAGAGGGATGATGGTCTTGCAAAATTAAAGGTTGACTTGTAACTAAATGCTTTCTTAAAAGAAGGAGTCCATAGAAGCTACAAGCAGGGTTGTGTTTGTGTGTGTCAACACTGACGTCATCTCAAATGAGATAGAAAGGTGCCAGCTGATTGCCTCGTCTGGCTTTAGGTCGCATTTCACCAACCGCTCAGCTGTTGGATTATCGAGTGTCAGTCAGGGGTCCAGAAAGGGTTAAACAGGGTCAGAGGTTTGGGTGACTGACATATTGACAGTTTCAGAATAGCTTGAACGGCTTTCAGTCACTTATGGCTGTAACCATGGGGAGGAGCTGCTTTTTAAAACAGAAACAGCATCTACAATATTTCATTTTAACTGAACCTTAGTGCTGAAGCGTGAGCAGAAATTACTGGATTGGTTTGTGTTTTTCAAGCCATCAGTGTCGTAAACAAGCAGCTGTGCCAAGTATTTAACCTACTCAAACCTCTTCATACCCGATGGCAAATACTTCTCCAGCATGTGGACAAACAGGATCCACAGTTCTGTGTGTGTGTGCTTGTGTGTGTGTGTGTGTGTGTGTGTGTGTGTGTGTGTGCGCATTTGCAGACGTGGTGTAAGTATTGTTAGGCTTCACTTCAGCTTTAATTCTCGCTGGTTTGTGGCCTGTCAGTTTGTAAACAGAAACTCTGACTCTCTTGGTCTCTGCTCCGTAAGATCGCTTCACAAGATTTAAAGCTGCTATGTAATATTTTTGTTCAAATTAAACGGTTTTAAATCTATATACAGTTATTTCATGTCCTGACAATACGTTTAAATCTAATACTTTTTGCTGTGATTGCATTCAATTGCAGCTTTCAACTTCAATTTTGTTTCGCTTCTCATCCAAGGAGCTTTGTCAATTCTGAAGAAAAGAAAAAAAAAAAAGATTAAACTACTGAAAAGCAAAACATCTTCAACAAACCAGAAAAGTCCAGTTGCTTTCATTCTAATCCTTATGTTTTACTAAGACCTGGGTGACTTGTTGAATTTCCCTCTGGGATTAATAAAGTATTTTTGAATTGAAATTGAATTTGAGAACCTTCACCAGTATAGTGGTAGTAAATAATAAATACACAGGTAAGTAATTTGGTAAACAATAAGTTTGAACATCATAGGAGTGTGCATTTTGCTGACTGCAGTTACTCTAACGACCACATGGTGCACTTTCTGCAACATTCTCTGGAAACTAAATAGTGCAGCTTTAAGACCATAAAAGTAGGGATGCACATTATATTGGCATCGGCCAACGTTATTCATTTTTAACACATTAATATCGATCCGACAAGGAAAACAGTGCCGATATTAACTGATATTGTTTCCGTTTGTGTATCCATATTATAGGGTGAGTGGTGTTGATGTGTAATTGTTTGGTCTTGTGACAGTGATGGTAATAAACCAAAACATAAAAAAAATTCAGCTTGCATAATTTTCAGTTTTTCCATATTATATATAAATATATTTGAATGGCAAATATTGAATATCGGCCATAAGAGTGATACTTGTATAGGATATCGGTATCGGCCCGAAAAATTCCTATCAGTGCATCCTACCAAAAAGAAACCATAAATTCCACATGCATGGATTCAGCGTTCCCCGTTTTATTCAAACAAGATGTCAAAACAATGTCCTCCCTTCATTTATTAAAAAAAAAAATACAAACCAATCAGAACCATAAGTCTCACATCACTGATGCTGCAGAACATCAACAAACTGAAAATGTTACTAAGAGGCTGTAAAAAAGCATCTAAGGAAGAAATTATTTTTTTCTGTCGATATTCAGCCAATTTTCATTTTATTTTTTGTTAAATCGCTTTTATCACAAAAATGTGAAAAAGCAAAACGTTTTAAAGTTTCCCTCCAAAATTGATATTACTGCTTTATGTTGGGACTGAAACATATGCACGGACAGTACAACAATCCTACTCAAAGCACAAGTTATGTGTTTATATACATCTTTACCCAGACTCTTTTTCACTTCCTTTTTACAGTTAAATGTTAAAGCTTAAAATGTTGGATTGGTTTCAGTTTGGTTTTCTTCTTCCCATTTCACCAACGTTTGTTGGGTCTTTTAATTGATGACACTAAATTCTGCAGAAATGTATTTGTTGTTCTACTCCACTGAATCAGAAAAACATCTGATTCCCTACAGTAACTCACTGCTGTGACAACTTCAAGCAATGTAGATGAAATATTTGAGGTTCGGTGCCATCTCGACCTGACACAACTCATTTAACTTCGGCTTGTTTGGATAGCACCAATTTATCTGAGGTTGCCGATGGGAGATGTAAAATCAAATCCAGTCCAGCTGTTGTTTTCTTTTCTTTTTTTATTTCACCCTGCAAGAGTCTGATTCCACGACGTGTTTTAGCTGCAGCCTGCCACAGAAAGAGGGAGCCGGTTTAGAAAGCTGGAAGCGTGCACTCTGCAAGTATTTGAATTATGCCATTGACGTCAGCACAGTCATAAAGTAGACTGCTGCCCTTCCCCTGAAGTATTCCCTTGCCAGCAGGCTTGCTCAGCTCAGTGCAGATGGATCCAAACACACTCTGCTCCACAGACGGGCCCTTTTGTTTGGGTATTTGGGAAGCTTTTCGGCTCCCTCCCTGCTAAAAAACACCAACATTACTGAGTCTTTGTGCAACGCTACAAAAGGCATCCTTTTCCAAACTCGGGCAACAACAAAACAGCACTCTTGATTTTT
Source organism: Nothobranchius furzeri (assembly GCF_043380555.1). Lineage (NCBI taxonomy): Eukaryota > Metazoa > Chordata > Actinopteri > Cyprinodontiformes > Nothobranchiidae > Nothobranchius > Nothobranchius furzeri. Next base: position 68,022,866 of record NC_091748.1, read on the forward strand.
ATCAACACTGAAACAAAACTGCCAAATCATGGTTTACATTATTAACCAGCTGTAAAGTGGCTGACTTATTTCTTTTGCTGTTTTCTTGGGGATGGTTTGGATCCAGATCATTTTTGTCATGTTGTTGGGCTCCAAATGCCACGTGCCTGATTAGAAAAAACTTGGTGAAAACATGCATTTTATCCTTAATTTGGTGGAAAAGATTAATTTAGTCAAGATGGACAAACTCAAACTTGTGGTGCATGCTCTCCAGGGCCAGCAGTATTTATTGGCCCCATTTTATTTTGTAGTGTGGTCCAAGGAGGCGTGCCTGTAAACAAATGCACATGAATGAAGCTCCAGTAATTTGGACTGTCACACATATCTTGCATACCCTTAAGAAGACATGGGGGTCAAATGAGGGTTTGAGTCTGCTGCTTTTTATGCGTTAACGGATAATCCTGCATGATGCAGGCAGGCCTCACTGCTGCTTCTTTTGGTTTTATTTGAAGCTGTGATAATCAGTACTTGTCTGTGAGGGCCACTGGCTCACATGTTCATTTTCTATTTTAGCACATTAAATTTTAATCAAAATAGGATTAATAAAATCGGCATTAGAGGTCGACGATACTGTTTTTTTCTTATGCTGACACTGATATATAGAGGCCACGGTCTGCCGACATGTGCTCCCGATCTTTTGGGCCAATATCCAGTTAAAATGTCACTGATAATGACTGATGCACACAATTTCTGAAGCCGAATCGTTTTATTTTTTTTTTTACACTAAATTTAACAAACTTAAATTTTCATTTGGCATTCTGCTCAGTGTTAATGTCAGACATCTAACTAAGTTAATCAAACAAATCATTTATCTGACCGAGTATTAAATATTCAAAACTGGGAAACAAAAATAAATTAGAGTTTTTATTATGCTGATGTTAATCAGGAAAGTAAATATACATTTAAATTACATTCTGCAGCACAACCAGACTGTCCGGGGATGTGCCTGACTTTAAATCTGCTTTACTGTGGGGACTGAAATGGACAAGTGATGAGCAGTGCCTGGTTTTCTCCACTCATACCGCTTAGAATTAAGGCCAAGAAGTTCTATCTTGGTATCATCAGACCAGAGAATCTTATTTCTCACCATCTCAGAGTCTTTCAGGTGTCTTTTAGCAAACTCCATGTGAGCTTTCATCTGTCTTGTACTGAGGAGAGGCTTCCGGCAGGCTACTCTGCCATAAAGTCCTGACTGGTGGAGGGCTGCAGTGACGGTTGACTTTCTACAACTTTCTCCCATCTCCTGGCTGCATCTCTGGAGCTCAGCCACAGCGATCTTTGGGTTCTTCATCACCTCTCACCAACGCTCTTCTCCTCCGGTAGCTCAGTGTGGCCAGACAGCCTGCTCTAGGAAGGGTTCTGGTCATCCCAAACACCTTCAGGCAGTTCCCTTGACCGCATGATTCTCATTTGCTCTGACATGCATTGTGAGCTGTAAGGTCCTATATAGACAGGTGTGTGGCTTTCCTAATCAAGTCCAATCAGTAGAATCTAGCACAGCTGGACTCCAGTGAAGGTGTAGGACCATCACAACAAAGAGTCTGAATACTTAGGACCATGTGATATTTCAGTTTGTCTTTTAAAAATAACTGCAGAAATTTCAAAAATTCTGTGTTTTTCTATCAATATGGGTGCTGTGTGTACATTAAAGAGGGGAAAAAAATTAATTGGCTGGATCAAACTGGCCCTGAATATTCTTTAACAGGTTTTCAACAAAGTGTCTTCTTCAGAGTTTTTTTTGTCAAAACATTAGTTCCTTTTGTTTGCACCTATTAAAGAACGTTCAGGACCAGTTTGGTAAAGCCATTCCTCTTTCTCTCGATGTTTGATGTCCCATGGGCGGTCGAAGCACCTGCTGTGTCTCTAACTGGATCACGCGCAACGTGCTCATGTATTAATGAATTGTTTTTTTTTTAGCAAATGGCTGCAATATAACGGAGGGAAACAATTGATGGGGGTCTGAATACTTTCTGTCCTCACTGTATATCAGCTAATGCAAATATATTAAAAAATGGCCAATATTGGCTACCCCTAATCGACTTAAAGGCCATTACGCCAGGCCATTACGTGACATTACAAATATGTTGACTTTACAACAATTTGACAAGTGAAAACATCAGTGTTCTTACCATGGCAGTAGACATCCTAAAGGACAGAGGCTAAAAAGGTGCAAAACTTGAGTTAGTCTACTTTTTCCTATTGCGTTGAATGGACGGATACTGTTTTTCACTACAAAGTTTTTACAAAGGCATATTTAAGTATATTCCAAAAATTTCCAGAGATTGACTCTCCTTGTTTCAGATGCACCAAACCAGTAGGAATCCCATTGGAATGCTAATGCTAGATGCTACTTAAATAGGGGGGAACGTCGTTGGTGACAGAACTTTGGCTAACTGGTTTCAAGGTTCCTCTCATGCCTGTTAATCAACTCGAGGGGCAAATGCCAGTCAGAAGGACAATGGGGCCCATTCACTCCGCTCTGTGCCTTTGCTCCCCAAGTGGGAGTTCACCTCAGGTAACGCAGACAAAGCCTGGCTTGTTGGACTGCTTGAGTGTATGATTAGTCTGTACCCATATTTAAGAAGAGATAGAACTTGAAAAAATGGTTGAAATTATGTGAGGAGAGAAAAAATGTGTGTTTATGAGCAAACAGATGGAGAAATAAAAGCAGACAGAAGCTCAAGGTCGCCGTTATACTCACAGGTCCTCTGAGCGAACACACACTGATAGGAGGGAGAGCCTCGTTGACGTCGGTGTTATCAGAGAGTAAAAGATGAAGAGCTAAAACAGATTTTTTCATCAGAACATGATGACCGTTCAGATAGTAGTGAGCACTGAATGTGAGACCCTGAGATACCAGGCTGAGGTCTTACTGAACCTTCAGACTGTCTCTGAACAACGTTCACCCCTGTCAGCATTCTCCTCACATTTACGTCCCACATGCGTTATATGGTCGGTATTTTTGCATGCTTGGTCTCATCGGTCTGATATGAAAGTCATAAATCGGTGGAGAAAAGGTGTTTAAGGCGACTTCATCAAAGCAAGAGCAGATAGATGTGTGTCCCTGAACTCTGATTTAAGCTTAATTTTTAGGTACAGATAATTGAAGCCCTTTCATTAGATTATGCACCGTTGGACAACACAAACCCAAAATGTGTCTGTCTTACCTTTGACCCTCTGCCTGCACTTTTTATTTTATCATAGGGTCATAGAATAGCCTAGAATACACTTTATTGACCCCTAAGTGGGGAAATTCACTTGCTGCAGCAGCACCAACACTTAATATAATAATTTGAAGAAAAATAATAACAAAGGTACATGTTTATACACATAGGCAGTGAGCTAGTATTGTAACCTTCGACCGCTAAAAACCACGAACAAAAAATTAAAACTTGGGTTCCAGAACCATGCAGCACACTGTAAGGGGCACAGACATACTTGGTAAATCTGGTATTGCTCAAGTATTGATAGGGTGACTAGATGTCCTGCTTTGTGCGGGACAGACAGTCCCGCATTTTCATTGCTTTTCACGTGTCTCTCAAATTCAGACTCATGTCCCGCAATTTTGACAGTTTCCCATTTCGAGTTTCAATCTTATAGAAGAAACTGTGGAAAAAGCTGCCTGTTGCTGTCAATCAAACGGAGGCGGGACTTTATCGCAGATCCGGAGCGTGTGTGGAGCGCATCTGAACCACCAAAACAAGCGTGAGTGAGCACAGAGGAGAAAATGCTGTAAACTCATGAATTAAATGTGTTCAGAGATGCTCGACAGAGTCTTTGTTGTTTCTGAGTCATTCTTTCATGTCTCGGTGCGGAGTCTGATTTGAAGAGGTCAAAAGCAGGTTCTCCAGTAATTAGACAGGTCCATGATAAACACAATGGAGGCTAACACAGATGAGGTGCTGCGGTTTCAGATACCTGCGTACATGCTGAGCCCCTTAAAGCACAGTGAAGAAATAATGAGAGAATAAATGGAAGCGTTGATCATTTATTCTCAGAAATTTGAGGCAAAAGGTAACTCTAAGAAACTATTAATAGATTAGATCAGAATTTTTTAGAGATTAGAATCTGATGTTTATTTCTCTCACCTAAAGTCTAAGAGATGTGTTGTCATGTTTAAAAAATGTTTTGTTTCTGAATTATGAAAAAAAATTGCAAAAAGTATGGATATTTTTTCTCTGAGATGCTGATTTTAGTGGAAAATTCATTAAAAACAAACAAAAACATCTAAAAAATATTACTGGTACTTTTACTGTCATTCTGTTGTGAAAAACATTCAACGAAAACTCTGAAAAGCTGCTTAAACCTGCATTTTTTTATTATTGTGGGTCTATCTATATTATTAAAATGATCAGACCCACTACAGAGTTATGTTGTGGTAACTTGAGAGGAACTGTGGAATAGTAAAGATTTTGCTGTATGCTTGTTCATGTTGAATTTAAATAAAATATATACAAGAAATATATTGCTAGTTTACCCATTTAATTAGAGATCCACTAGGATAAATACAATAAAGTTGATCTCACCAAACAGAATATTTGCTAAGACATCACAATAGAACTATAGACATATTATTGTGTGTGTGTGTGTGTGTGTGTGTGTGTGTGTGTGTGTGTGTGTGTGTGTGTGTGTGTCTGCTCTGCTCTGCTCTGTCTTCTCGATCCCCAGTGAGTCGTGGAGGATGGCTGCTTATACTGAGCCAGGATTCTCTGGAGGTTTCTTCCTGTTAAAAGAGTTTTCCTCTCCACTGTCGCTTCATGCTTGCTTAGTATGAGGATTGCTGTAAAGTCACTGACACTCGTCAGTGACTTGATGCAATTTGCTGGGTTCCTTATATAGGACACATTATTTCTGATTGGCTTAATGAACTGTGAATTGTAATGTTTATTATGTGAAGTGCTTTGAGACGACTCTTGTCGTGATTTGGCGCTATATAAATAAACTTGAATTGAATTGAATATGATGATAATAAGAATAATAATCTCTCATGTACATGTAACAGTGATGTTAGGGCTAAAAGGCAGAATATACGTTTTGTTTTGTTTTTTTCTCATTGGAACTTCATGTTGTCTCACATTGAGTAGTCTCTGTCCCACATTTGGCAAGTTGGGATCTGGTCACCCTGGGTATTGAACACATGCTGAATATTGCATTGGTGTTATTGTGTACCAGGATAATGCCAGTACAGCTTAAACTGAGGAGTTACTGCAGAGGGGATGAGTGACCTACAGCAGCCTTCTGTTAAACATCTGGGATGTCTCAGTCTGCCTCTGAAGGAGCTGTCCATGGTCTCCACAGTGGAATGTAGTGGGTGGGAGGCTTTTTTTTAAAGATGGTGGTCATCTTCCCCAGCATCCTCCTTTCACACTTCTCCTCAACTGAATCCAGTGGGCATCTCAGAACCGAGCTAGCTTTGTGAACTATCTTGTTGCAGGATGCAAGAGAACTTTGGGACCTTTTGAAAAGTATTTAGAGCAGGAATAGATTTTTTGGGAGTAAAATGACATAAAAATCCTTTATTTCTCATCAGTGGCCTTAGGTTTAGACTTAATTTCCTGTTTTTTAAAGGTAAATATTGAATTCACAAATCAAAGTCGTACTTAAATCAAACCTAACATGTCAGAAGGACCCTGAAAATGTTCCTCCATGTTTGTATTACTAAACTCTTCTGATCACTTTTTATTTTAATCTCAAAGTATTTTGTTGAACTGATGGATGTAGCTGTACTGAAGAGAGCGAGGCTTTATTTGCCACCTCTGAACTAGCATTAGCATCCCAAGATCTAATAAAGTGGTAGCCCTGACAAATGGCAAAACGCGTTCTATTGCAACACATCAGACTTCTTAGTGAGTTCATATCCTTGATGTGTCTCAGCGCTGCTTTTGAACAGCCACCACATGAAACAGCGTCCAGAGCTGTAAATTCATCTGTTAGAAGGTTTTAGTTACATTAATCCTTTTACATCATTACAACAGAATGTGGAGTCATTATTTCCCTTTGCCTTGTTTTTCATTCACAACCACAAAGTAACACAATACAGCAATAATCTAATGACATAATCTCATTTATGGTAAATCTGACAAATAAAACAATTGACTCATGACATCATTTTGTGTCTGTTTAAATGACTGTTTCAGTAAATAAATGTTTCAGGGTCACACAAACCACAATAACAACCACCTTCCTCCCCTACTTTTCTAACACATGACCAAATTTCTATGAAGCTTGTCAGACCCGCTCTGATGAAGTCATAATCTAGGTAACAGCAGACATCTGCCTTACCATATAATCTCTGGTCTTTGTTAAGAAGTGTTAAGTAACCGCACAGAGGGTTTCAGATCAACCTATTCGCTTCTTATATAGCAGCAGATAAAGCTCGAATAATCTCTGTCTCTGACACCGCTGCACGCCGGCACACGTCAGACTTCACTTTCTCTCTGTGTGTGTGTGTGTGGTCTGTTTATGGTGGATCACTTGAAACGCAGCACGAAACCCTTCAAACCCTGAATGATGGATGTTTGGTCTGTCATTAAAAGAGAAGGCTACTGAACAGAGAAGCCCTCGCCTGTTAACCCTTGCAGGACGTCTCTGCTTACAACTAAACCAACTCACCACCATATAGACTTCAGATGCAAACACGTCCGTCAGCTGTTACATCACAGATTGGAAGTGATAGAAGATCTGAGGCAAACAACAGCTGCATGGCATTTAATAATCCACACACATAATTAGTCTATTCTCAACTGCTTTCATGGCTTACCGGGTTCATTTTTATGTTGGCTTGAATTTTAAATTGGGAGAATTTATTGGAAATTTAGAAGTGGTTAATCTACTGTACTGTACTGTTGGGTATGCCTTCATTAAAATGTTTGATCTCAGGGACCAATTGGTCGTTTAAGATCAAGTATCTGGGGATTTTTGAGATTATATGCTATGAAGCCACCAATATTTTTCAACAACTGGGCTTCATCTTTTTCAACAAAAATTCTATGGATGTTTCCAGAGATTAATGGTCAAAACTACACATTGTTACTTAAGAGCTATTAAAATCAATGCATGTGCTTCACACCTCGGTAGATCTATTTTGCAGTAAACAAAGTCTGCTAGTGTTGGCTTCCATCCATCCATCTTCCTCCACTTATCTGTGGTCGGGTTGCTGGAGCAGCAGTCTAAGCAGAGAGGCTCAGACTTACCTCAGCCACTTGGGCTAGCTCCTCCAGAGGAATCCAAAAGGCATTCCCTGGCCAGCTGAGAAACATAGTCTCTCCAGCGTGTCCTGCATCTTCCCTTGGGTCTTCTCCCAGATGGACAGGCTGGGGAACCTCACCAGGGAGGTGTCCAGGAGGCATCCTAACCAGATACCAGAGCCACATCATCTGGCACCTCTCGATATGGAGGAGCGGCGGGTCTACTCCAAGCCCCTCCTGAATGATCGAGCTGCAGACTTCTGAGCCGAGCCAACCAACACTAGCTCTACAACATGCAGAGCCTTAACAGATTCTAGGCATATCTCACCCACCCCTGCCATCTAGGACCTTTTTCACAACCTCAGTGACCTCAGGACCAGAGATTAGAGGGCCCAACCCATCCCGCGTTGAGGTCAGCTGCACACCGTCCCCACTATAAACAATGTCGGTAGCGCACTCCTGAGACGCCAGATGGTGGACCAGAGTTTCCTCTAATTGGCTTAAAAATGTATAAAACGAGTAACTGCCCAACTGTGTTGTGTAAATACCTAACAGCCTGAGCTAATTTGATTTAGATTAACTTAAATGTGAACAAACCTGTGAAGAAAAGGAAATCAAGAGACGTTAGGCACTTGAATCTGAGGTTTTAGAAGTCAACTTTGAAAACAGCTACACATGCGTTAGACGGGAACATGGACTCTAAAGACAAAACCTGGAAAGAGGATTCAAACATAATTCATCTTGGCTGCAAAAAACATACATAAAAAGTCCTTGTTTATTGTTTTATGTTTGTAAATTTAGGAAATGTTTGTTGTGATGAACAACCCACACTTCCACCTGCACAAGTTGGTGGGTGCGCTAAGCAGCTCCTGCAGTCAGAGACCGATACACCCCCACTGCAGGAAGGAACGCTTCCATAGATCATTCATTTGGACAGCAGTTAGGATTTATAACACATTATGATGTCATGAGTCACCCCTTCATAATTCGCCTGAAATATGTATTTGTTCATGTGTGCTTACATGTTCATGCCTCTATTTAACTATATCTACATCTTGGACAGTAAATAGTAGGTGTCGCAGAACAGTGGATACGTTTTATGTATTACAGAACTGCCAACCTGTACGCAGCCTTTTGCAACACATTTTGCAACCCATGCTATGGCAGATGAGGGAGCAGACAGGGAGGGACCGGTTAGCAGCCCTGACCCATAAAAGGGAGTCCATGTGTCTCAGGTTTTTGCCTAAATCTGAAGAATAGTGGCCATGTTGCCACCCTCTACTTTTGTACTCCTTTGCTACGTGTCCAGAGCTGTGGTAACGCACAAATTCCAACACTGTTGGATCAATAAAATCTTGTCTTGTGTTGAGGTGAAAGTAGCTGATTTTATTAGTCTTGCAGATTTGAATATAAACTGTTAGTTTCAGTTATTTTCTGTTTCCAAAAACGACTAAAACATTTTTTATTTCAAATTAAACCAATACTCATGTTTTCATTTATAGTTTTATTCAGGACTCATACTGGTGTAAACTCACTACCAGTGATAAAAGACTAATTACCCCATTAGAATTGTGTGTGTTGAGCTCTACTTTCCAGTTCATAAAGAGCTTTACTTTTAATTAAGGTATACATGAATGTAGTGAGCAGTGTTGGGCAAGTAACTTCAAATCTGTAATGCATTATTTATTACTTGTTACCCTCATTTTAAAGTAATTCAATACATTACAATATTACTGATTTTAAAATATAAGTCATTACACTACTTTTGCATTACTCTGTTACTTTCACCACAACAACTTCAATATGAATCTGGTAATCTGACGCTCAGTGAGCTCATGACATATATGTGGAAAATGATGTGGTATCTGAGCTAGGGTTGTTGTTAAAAACAGTCAGATATAATATCAGTGCTTTAAAATGTTTGTTTATTAAATAAAAGCAACAACAATCTGTACTCTCAGCACGCTGCCATCTTATAGGGCCATCTGAGCAGGGAGTGAGGTGGTGGGGGTTCCAAGCCTATATTTGCCTTGGTCCCCAAATGCCTTGATACGGCCCTGGATGTGGGACTGACTTCTGGGGTGATCTGACTCTATCACACGTATAAATATGAAATGCTTACATATTATTGCTTTTCACTGGTAAAAATGTGTATTGGGGATACATCTACCTACTTTTTTTTTCAAGCAATTTGTTTTGTTTTCTTGATTTTATTTGAATAATTTCCTGCTCTTTCTCCCTCTAACCTTCCTGCATGCTGCATGTTTTCTCAATCTTCCAGAAAAACTGTTTCCTAGATTTCCTACTTTCTAACTAGTCAGCCAAAGGGATCTACCGAACACAAATATATATATATATATATATATATATATATATATATATATATATATATATATATATATATATATATATATATATATAAAAGCTTAATATGGGCTGCGCTCCAGCAGCAATGGGTTGAAATCACCGGGGCACAGATTATGAACTCAGCTGCATGAAGTACCAGAGAATATGGGCTGATAAATGATCGCAAACGAATTACTTTGTTTTGGTGGAGCGGGACGCAGCTGGAGTATTTGAGCCATTACCGCTGCGTCCTCTCTGCTCATAGAATGCCTGCAAAGCTGAGTCCATAAATGACGTAATATATATAGATACTGGATCTTTTTTCAGGCTTCCCGCAATTTGAATTTTTAGGAAACACACATCTTGATTCTGGGTTTAAAAATGCATTGTAATTACTGCGTTACTGACAATTGTACCGAGTAAATATTACCATTTTCTTTCCATGTAATGCCTTAAATTACCACATTACAGCAAAAAGCAATGCATTACTGTAATTAATTACTTTTGTACCGCGTTACTCCCAACACTGGTAGTGAGTGCAGGTTAGCAGACACGCATTGATAGTATGTGTGCACAGTGAGCTTGTTTGTAGTTTTGTAAATGTGGAAGGCTGAGTGTAATATTGAAGCAGACAGAGAACTCATAACCCTTCTGACCCTCAGTTGGAAACTACTTATGTGGATGTCTGTGAATCCAGTAATGAGAGCTTTCAGCAGATGTATCTGTATTACCGTGTGTGTGTGTGTGTGTGTGTGTGTGTGTGTGTGTGTGTGTGTATTTCCCGTCTGCCCCACTGGGACACTTACTGTGGGTCTGAGCGCCGATAAGAAAAGTCCTTGTGTCAGGCTGGAGGCTGTGGAAATCCCCTTCCCTGTTGGTTGGTGTGTGTGTGTGTGCGCGCACGCAAAGATGTGATCATAGGGTTGTGTAACAGAAACTTTTCTGATTATTTTATGTGTCAAAGGCAGAAACTTGGACTGACATCTATTTGCTGCATCAGTTGCAAAGATTCAAAAACATAAATGTGTCCTTAGAATGTTTGAGAGCAGCAAAAGGTGCAAAAAACACAGATTAATCCATAAAAAGGGTTAGTCTCTTATCGTGAATCCTTTTCTACATTGTTGTAATATCAACAGGATTATGAACTACAGGGCTATTTTTGGTTTAAAAATGGTATTACATTAAATCATAATTTCTAATATTAGAGTCCAAAAGTCTTTCTTGGAGGAATTTGAACATATTTAAATGTTCTTTGGGTTTATTCATGGAAAATAACAGATTTATAAATACTTTGCCGTTTTTGTTCTAGGGAATAACTCAAAAGTCCACATCAAGAGCTCCCATCTGTGTTCAAATCGATCCAGTGGTATTGTCTGAGAGATATCAATACACCCACTTTTCTGTCATTTTTTTACATCAGATAGAAGTTCACAGAAGAAAAGGTGTGATCATTTGGCTTCCTTGGAACCTGTGAGAACATGTTGGCGTTAGCACGCTCCAAAGTGAAGTTTTTTGTAAAGGCTCTGAATGCCGCTGTACTCACAAGGCTCAGTAACTATATCAACTTACAGATGCTCTAACCTTCTCTGCAAAGAAAACAAAAGATATGATTTGAAGATATTTAATTATTAAGTGGCCTGCCTTTAGCAACAAAGACTTCGATGTCCTGCCAAGACCGAAAATGCTCCAGTCAGCTCTTAGATGTGACAGCGAGGTTGCTGAAACGACACGTGTGGACATCTAAAGCCACCTTGGCCCCAAAAGCACATTTTGCTGATGATTTTATTCATGTATCTAAGTTTTACAACAGTAAACCAAAAAGGGATCCTAATGTCAAGATCAAATACCAAGTAAAGCTGCAAGCAGTGTCGTCAGCCTGGCCGGTAGCCCGGGGCACCCAGGCACGTCCGCGGAACAGAAAGGTCAACCCCCGCAACCCCAGACACAGCTAACGGTCTCCTCGTCTGCACCTCACCCTGACTCAGCATCTCCTTTGAGCCCACCATTAAATTACCCATCTCACCACTAAGGGGTACTCTATCTTTGCCACATTTGTGGTGTGATGACACAGACCAAGTTTAATGCCATTCTGACCATGTTTTTTGAAGTTATTGAAGGTTAAAGTTATCTAGGGGGCGCTGTGACCAATGATAGAGTAAATCAATCAGAAGCGGACCGTAGAAATGGCCAAAACGGGGTCAAAATTACAACTTGAAGCCAAAATGGCTGACTTCCTGTTTGATGTGGACCATGGTTGCAAGAGGCTTTTCTGTGCGGACTGTTGAGTCCTAAAAGTGAACAAAATTTCATAACTGTACGACAAACTAAGGTTTTTGGAGGGGGTATTTTTCACATTCTAGGGGGCTGTGGAGCTAGTTTTATTGCGATTTTTTTTGGACCTTTAAAATACAAAATTTTACACCACGCCTGACGTGTGCAAAAAATCATGAGTTTTCGGGTATGTTAAGGCCTCCAAAAGGCCTATTTACTCGGCGGAAGAAATATAAACAGAGCAGATACATTAGGTCTTCGCAGCGCTTTCGCTGCTTGGGCCTAATTAAAGCTGCAAGCAGCGTCATTTGGCCCTCGCAGCGAAGCTGCTCGCCCTCCGTCCACACCCCCCACTCCATCCCCAACGCTCTCCCAACCCATCACACTGCAACCGGTGGCGCACGAGCGCCCATGCGTGCCAGACCCCCAGTGTGCATTTAACTGCGATCACTGTGAGCTGTCTCCTCAATCTGACTCAACCTTTCCTCCTAGCCTGCTAACAGTCCCCACTAAAAATGTTTTACATTAGCAAAATATTCCAGCTTTTAAAGAGACTCTGTAACGTAATTGGAACAAAATGGCTGACTTCCTGTGGGATGTGGAGCATGGCTCCGTGAGATTTCTTTGTAGGCCCAGGCACACTACATAAGTGTGCAAAATTTCACAATCCTCAGTCAAAGCATGACTTGGGGCTGAGAGTTTCATGTTTGTTTATTTATTTGGCAGACACTTTTATCCAAAGAGACTTACAATTTACAACCTATAGGGCATGTTGTGATCTGTGGGGGAAACCGGAGTACCCGGAGGAAACCCACGCATGCATGGGGAGAACACGCAACTCCACGCAGAAAGGCCGCAGCCGAGTTTCGAACCTGCAACCTTCGTGCTGTGAGGCAACAGTGCTAACAACTGCGCCACCATGGTCATTGGGGGCGCTATTTCAAAAAATGGCCACACCCACTAGCTTATGACATCTATTTATATTGGGGGTCAGACTTGGATCACTCACCAGAAATCTTTTGGGGATGTCGTGAGAACTGAGGAAATGAGAAGCAAACATATTTCCATGGCGTTATGGCGAATTTTGCCATGCTTCCAGGGCCCTGCCCTTTTTTGAAACCTGACAGTACTAGACAGCAAGTGACCCCAACTCGTGTATTGCTATTTGGCAGAGATTGCTGTTGAATAGATGAAAGGAGTCCAATAGGGAGCTCTGAAAGTAATAGCATGGTGTGGTGACAGGTCAATTTTTGAGGCTGAGCCACCTCCTCGCCGTTAGACTTTTGGAAAATCCGTAGGTTCAGTTTTTCCCGCTTTGTCTTAAGAGGCTTTAGCAGAAGTATGACGGCGATGGGCGTAAAGGGCACTTGGGGATTGAAGTACCTTCGAAGTGTACAAAAAACAATGAATGGCGTACTTGGACCAAAATGGCCGACTTGCTGTATGTAGGATATGGAGCATGGCTCCAAGAGAGGTTTTTGCAGGTCCTAAGATAAAACAGAAGTATAAAAATTTTCACATTCCCCAGTCAAAGCATGACTTGGGGCTGACATTTTTATTGGACCTAGGGGGCACTAGTGAAGAAACTAAGCCACACCCACCAGATTTTCAGGGTAATATTATTGAGGTTAGAATTTGTATTAATCACCTGAATTGTTGTACCGATAACATCAGAATTGAGGAAATGAGAGGCAAACGTAATTCCATGGCATGATGTCAAAATTCGCCATGCCCCCAAAGCCTCGACCTTATTTGAAACCTGCCAGTACTGCAAACCAAGTGACCCCAACATGTCTACTGCTATTTGCCAGAGATTCAAATTGATTAGGTTAAAGGAGTCAATTTGGGCGCTTTGACAGTAAAGTATGGTGTGGTGACAGGTCAATGTTTGAGGCTTAGCCATGCCCACACCGTTAGACTTTTGGAAAATCCGTAGGTTCAGTTTTTCCCGCTTTGTCTTAAGATTATTTAGCAGAAGTATATAGGTGATAGGTCAAAAGGGCGCTGTGGAATTGACGTACCTTTGCCATGTGCAAAAATGACAAAATGGCGTACTTGGACAAAAATGGCCGACTTCCTGTGGGATATGGAGCATGGCTCCAAGAGAGTTTTTTTGTAGGTCCTAAGACAATACATAAGTATACAAATTTTCACAATCCTCAGTCAAAGCATGACTTGGGGCTGACATTTTTATTGGACCTAGGGGCACTAGTGAAGAAACTAAGCCACGCCCACCAGATTTTCAGGGTAATATTTATTGAGGTTTGGATTTGTATCAATCACCTGAATTGTTGTACCGATAACATCAGAATTGAGGAAATGAGAGGCAAACTAAATTCCATGGCGTGATATCAAAATTCGCCATGCTCCCAAAGCCTCACCCTTTTTTGAAACCTGCCAGTACTGAACACCAAGTGACCCTAACATGTCTACTTGTATTTGCCAGAGATTCATGTTGATTAGGTTAAAGGAGTCAATTTGGGAGCTTTGACAGTAAAGCACCATTAGACTTTTGTAAAATCCGGAGGTTCAGTTTTTCTCACTTTGTCTTAAGAGTATTTAGCATAAGTTTAAAGGCGATGGGGGTAAAGGGCGCTTGGGGATTGACATACCTTTGAAGTGTGCAAAAAACACAAAATCGCTTACTTGGACCAAAATGGCCGATTTCCTGTGGGATATTGAGCATGGCTTCAAGAGGGTTTTTTGTAGGTCCTGAGACACTACATAAGTGTACAAAATTTCACAGTCCTCAGTCAAAGCATGGCTTGGGGCTGGCACTTTTAAGGGTGCTAGGGGGCGCTACTTCAAAAAATTGGCCACACCTACCAATTTTTGATGTTAAATTTTATTACGAATCATACTAGGATACCTCATGAGAAATTTAGTGGCGATAGCTTTAGAATTGACAAAATGAGAGGCAATCGTACGTACGCCTGACTTCGCCGCACCATCACAGCCGCGCTGTCTTTCGAAAGCTCCCATAAAGTGAGGCTAAGCAACCCCAACTTGTCTTCAGTTACCTGCTACAAGTTTGTGGTGATTATACGAAATGGCGAATTTTGGGAAATTTCATAGTAAAACTTGACCTTTTCAGTCCTGAGGGGGCGGGGCTTGTGTGACATCATCAATCGACCATTCAGTTTTCTTTGGGAGGCAATGAGAAATATCCATAAAAAAACATTTTTAACTGTAATTCTTTCATTTATTTATGAAATTATAGTCGTTTGAATTTTTTTGGCGAGTGCTCGAACTTCGAGGCCTGGCCCCGCCCCTTCAGTATTTACGAAAAGTCAATTTTATTTTCTCATTTCAACTGTCCATCCCTTCTGATCGATAGCACGCTATTTTTGAGACAATCGTGCGAAAAATGACCAAACAGTTCAACCAAATACAGACCCTACAAATGACCAAAACAAGGTCAAAATTCCTAATTTAGCCCAAAATGGCAGACTTCCTGTTTGATATTGACCATGGGTGCAAGAGGCTTTTCTTTGCATATTGTTAAGTTCTACAAGTGTACCAAATTTCATCACTCTACTATAAAAAAGGTCAAAGCGGAGGGGTATTTTTAATTGTCAAGGGGGCGCTGTCGAGCCACTTTTTTAGCAACCTTCACATCGCATTGAAATACGTAAATTTCACACACTTTCTATATTGGGCCAGAATTTGGTGAGTTTTTGGATATGGTAAGACCCCCAAAAAGCCATTTGAAGGTGCGGAAGAAAAAAATAAACAGCACAGACAAAATAGGCCTTGGCAGCTTCGCTGCTCGGGCCTAATTAAAATGTATCGAATTAAATTGATGCTAATAAAAGTTGCTACTTGTTTAAAAGGAAAAAGTCCCTTTATGTTCTTGAAAATCAACAAAATGAAAAAATAACCCATAGATGATGGAAATACTGGAAGGAAACATCTCAAATAGGTGTAAACTATTTCAACATCAAACACTTGTGCAGCTAAATTAAACACACACTTACACACACCAAATACTGTTTTCTCATCAGCATGAGAGAGGGCAGCAGGCAGAGCGCCAGGTGCCTCTCATGTTTGGGAGAGCAAACAAACTCGAGTCTTTGATGGTGGGGAGATCAGAGCAGGGGACACATTCTACGTGGCCACGCTAAGGTCGCCACAGTGCAGCCCGGCTGCCGTGTTATGCCCTGCAGCTAGGAGACCCAGAGCATAAACAACGCCAGAGCAACAGATGTAAGTGAATGCGTGTGTGTGTATGTGAGAGAAACTAATCCAACTCACTGCAAACCCGCTTCAGAATCCCTCTGGCCTTCACACACAGTTATGAGCCTAAACTTGTAATTAAGTGTGAGACGCTTTCCTTCGGTTTCAGTCTGTTTAGATTCTGGTTTTGTGAGCTGACCCAGGTTTATTTCAAAGAACTGTGATTAACAGCATCTTCTTTTAATTCCCAACTGACTTGACATGATTCTGAAAGTACGAGCTTACAGGTGGAAGATCAGCTGTTGCCAGTGAGAATTAGTCCTTAGCGGTATTACCTTCAGCGATTGTGAGACATGTTAAATTGTTCCTCGGCAATTGTGTAATACTGAACCAATCACCAACCCAAAGTTCTGATTCTGATCGCCAACCATGCTGAATATTGGTAGTTACCAATCGATGTGTGTGGGGGGTTCATTATTATCATATTTTATTGTTGGTCATCTTCCTGACTCGGCTGATCTTAATAATATTTTGGAATTCTGTCTTTTGTTCGTATTTAATTAAAAAAAAAAATTTCATGCCGCTGCAGCCGACTTGACTACAAAGACCAGCTTTCACTCATGCGTTGATCAAGGTCTCATAAATATAGCTGAGTGCCCTTTGGATTTAAACTTGAGAGAAGTTACGCTCTCTAGACGTACCCTGATCCAGTGTTAATTTTGAGAAGGAATTATTTTTTAGTTTTTCTTTGAACTAAAATTATTTAAAATTTTATTTACAATTTACTCGTCCAATTTGTTTAAATTTTAGCCTCACTTTAGTCAACAAAAATATACTAAAGGAAATGTTAACTTCACCTATCTGAAACTGTAAACAAATGTGAAAAATACACATTTCACACCTTGGCTCAATAAAGCTCTAATTGTTTTAATAACAAAAATTAATAAAAAATACCCAAATAAACTGTTTGAAATTGTGTCTCTTAAATTAAAGTAAACAAATCTGTAAAACGTGCAGTAATATTTGTAAACATAACAGAAAATGACATACCATCAAAATAAAAGTGCTACTATAATAATGCAAGGGGGAAACTTGTTTTCATGTGTATTTACCGTAAATCCTCTAATATTAGCCTGTATTTAATTAACTGCCGGGTGTCATATTTTGGCCGGTGTCGGAGTCGGCGGAGGTGAATAATGGCTGGTTTTTTAATGTGGCCGGGTGAAATGTGGTAACAAGCAAGTACCTCGGGGGGGGGGGGGGGGGGGGGGGGGTCATCCGTCTCACTTTTGATTTGTCAGTGATAGACCACGAGGGTAACTTTAACCACGCGGAGACGAAGAGGAGGCGAAAATTTGATATCAAGTTCAAAGAGAACGTGCTGATTATGCTGCAGAACACTCTGGGGAGCAGTAGCAGGGGTTGTATGAACTAGTCACTAGTCGACTTCACCGCTCTATAGTGACTTTTTATGCCTGTCATCGACTAGTCGCTGTCACGTGATAATGACCGGCAAGATGCAGTCCACGGAAAAGACAGCAGCCTGCTGTCAGCAGGTGACAAGCTTCTGCGCGTCGGGAAGCAACGCGCTGTGCCTGAGCTGTCGGTACTGACACCCGCCGTAAAACGGACATTTTACCAAATTGTGACTTTACCCTCTTGCAATTTAACCTTCCCCTCACCCCCATCCTAACCTTAACCAGCGTGCGCATGCAAAGCTCTGATTGTTGACGCGCTCCAGACATCTGCGTCCTGAGCACAGCCACAGTAACATTATCAAATCAGGTGTCGCCACCTCAAAAACTAATTTAACACGCGATCGTTCATGTCAGCTCATTTCCTTTTATACTTTCTGTCTTTTATTCTTTTATTTGTGCCTGATGCGTTTCGCTGCTGTGGATCGGGGCGCATCACCTGTTTTGTCCTCGGTGAAGCACCACTGATATGGCCGGCGAGCAGCTCGCACTCCGCTGTTTTTGCGGTCGGTAGATCTTTTAGAACTGCAGTTCAAAGGTAACTCATAAGGTGAATATATTTGAACCCAGGTAGCAGTTTTTCTTTAGGATTGAGAGGTGATGCAGGAAGATAATAAACAGGCAGGACAGAAAAATAGTCAAATAAAAACAAGTTAGTTTTTGTACCTGGTGGTTGCAACAAACAAACACCATTGAAGGTAATCAGAAGTGAGGAACAGAAAATGAAATAATTATTTTAATGTTTAGTGCAGCAGGAACCCAGAGAGGCTGCAGGCGCATCAGTGAGTTTGCGGCCGCTGCGCAGGGGGAGGGGGGAGAGGGCTGAAGCAGAAACTACCGTTGTTAAAAGAAATGTGTTTAACTTTGAAAATGTGGGCGCAATTTTAATTGTCAAAAACTCCAGCGAACCATTAGTTCATTTTGCTCAAATAGAAATTGAGGGCTGCCTCTAATTCTGGTCCTCCTTCCAATAAAGGCCTGGAGCTTGATGAGCTTGAGTCAAATACAGGCCTGGGCCTATATTAGAGGATTTACTGTATTTGAGTTTTTCTCAGACTAATTTACCGAAGTGGGCTGGCTGAATGTTTTTCCTCACAGAAACACTGCTAGAACAACAAACGCTGATAATATTGTCCGTAGCAGCGTCATGAAGTCAGATAAACAACCAGATGCGTGGCTGCATGTGTACAGTTCAGCAGCAAATAACCCAATCCCCTCTGCCCCGCCCCCACCAATGCTTGCTGTTACCACTGTAACGCTAACCAGGGTAGGCCCACATGTGTAGTCACCAATGTTAACCCTCGCAGTCGTAGACATTTTCTCCTTTTAGACATAAACTGTTTGACTGTTACCAGCAGCTGGTTCAAGCAGCGGCCGGCTCCGGACTCTGATCGGTTATTCTCTCGTCTAGTCCCGCCTGTTCCATTAGTTTATTTATTTTAAATATTTTTTGTCTGTTCCTCCCATCGTTCACATTTTCTGATTGGATTTTTGTCACGGGCAACTTTTGTTGTCTTTTACTCGATGAAAAAATTGATCAATATTCGACATAATTCCATTTTTATAAAAGGGAACTTTTTTAGTTTTAGCTTCGTGTCTTGTCCGCTAAAATTCATCTGTCGTGAAGTTAAAAAAAATACATTTAGTCAATTAAATGAACACTGGCCTGATCCTAACTATCCAAATCACAACTCGTGTGTTGCCTTAAAAATGACTCAGTTTAAGCACAGATATCATCATTAAAGCACATTTATTTGTTTGTGTATCTTATGAGTTTGCTGCAGACGACAGAAACTAAAAGCCTTTTTACTTTCTGGCAATTTTGGCGGAATAATTATATTTGACATGAAATGAGTAACTTTGGTAATTCTGGTTTCATCCTGTTTTTGCTGCGTAGAAGAAACAGGTGTATGAAGCATCTGGCTTCTCTGACACATGAAACCCTGCAGTATTGTGAACCCCTCCTCAAAACAATAGAACACGGTTGTTTTCCAGTGAAGTCCTTCCACTGCCTGCATGAAAGGTTTTTGTTCAGCCTAAATGTGAGTTCAACGTAGCGTCGTAGAAAATCTGTGTTCATGCATTTACGTGTGCCGGCTTCCTGTGGGCTGCTAAAGTGCGTCTGTGTGTGACAATGGCAGAGGGTGGGGGTGTCTGGTTTCCTGTGGTGGTGTGTGTGTGTGGGGGGGTGACATTATGCAAATGAGCTGATGATTTTACATGGGTGAAAGAGTGGTTATAGGGAGGGTCACGCCCATGTGCACAGAGAAAAGTTTGGCGTGTGACAGGCCGAGCGAGGTCAGGTCTTAATTTACCTCCACTGACAGCTGCTCACCACAGCTACACCTCCTCATAATGAAGGAGCACTGCAGCCAGGCTCACCCCCTACAGCAGCAGTCGCAGCAGCAGAGGGCTCCAGCAGGACCTGTGGGTGGATGCTGCCTGGAAGCCGCTGGGCAGCGCTCCAGCTCCATGTGCACGGGCTCTTCTGACGGTGTATCTCTGTGTGTCGGGTGTCTGACAGATGAGGCGTACCAGAAGCTGGCTATGGAGACGATGGAAGAGCTGGACTGGTGTCTGGACCAGCTGGAGACCATCCAGACCTACCGGTCCGTCAGCGACATGGCCTCTAACAAGGTAGGAGAGGCCAAGAGGCCATGTTTATCTCAGTCTTTCCTATTCTACCTTTTAGACTGGAGTGGAGGTTTTTGGAGGGCTGCTTGCATAAAGGCTTCATTTGAAAACAAACACAGAAACTCTAAAAGAAAGCAGCTCTAATCTTTGAGTGAGTGTTAAATCTGAGCAAGGATTGATGGTGCAAAGAGCATTGATCCTTTAGCATGTCAAACATAGGCATAAAACCCAAAGATACTGTAGCTGGCCTGACCACGCAAGGTCAGCAGCTTTCTGTCATGTCTGAACTCGTGCAGCACACAGAGAAGGAGAGTTCTGATTGGTCAGAGGCAGCTCCTGAGATCACCAGCTGGTTTTTAAGGCTGTGGAAGCTGATAATGTCTCAAATTAACCATATTTTGTTACATTTTCCTGTTTTTGTCATAGATTATGTCATGGTTTCACTCTCCGCTGGTTTCTTTGCATTATTCATCCTTTGATGATTAACATCTTAACCTTTTTCCAAACATATTTCATTTTTTTAATTTGATATTTATTAAATAATTCTTATTGCTAGACTGATCAATGCTAGGTGTAACATTCAAGAGCTGCACCATCCTTAATCATTACAGGATATTTTTAGTGTAGAACAATTACAATCACCAGTACTTAAAAAGCCACACGAGGACAGCTGAACTCTTATGATTAGATAATCTAATCAGAGGTTTGTGAGAATAATTTTACCCATCTTGTAAAGATATTTCTTCAAATTTGATTTAAAAGATTAAGGTTTCTCTGATTTTTAGCTCAGTAATTAATATTTTTTGTAAAAAAGCAAAAACAGTTGCCAGGAAATGACTGATTTTTTATCCTTTTCTTTGCATTAACTAATGAAAAAAAATCTGGAAGAGAACGACTTAGACACCAGTTATTTGTTTAGTGCTACATCATTAGAATCATCTCTATTGTAATCTGTAAAATGTCAAAGCAAACATTTTATTCCTTCTACCCCTTTAAGTGTTTATAATACCAAGAGAGGTTAGTGGTGCTTTCTCCGAGGTCTCTTTTGGTTAAAATGCAGATGTTTGTTTATTAAGATGGTGGACGGCTAATGGTTTTTGGCCTTCTGTGCTGCAGCAGGCCACTGGGGAGGAAACCAGCATGCACGTTCTGCTGGGAAGTTGCAGGCTGACATGTAAAATGTCTTTAAAAATATAAAAAAAGAAGTTTGGTTTCCTTTTTAATCACATTTAGGATAATTGTAACCTACATGCTGGAGAATCAACACCAACGTGTTGCATTTATTCTGCAACAGAGTGGGAACGGCTGTGTTCCACATGTTATTGGTTTTGTTCTCCTTGGACTGAAAGCTGTTGTTTTCCTCCAGCTATTTGTGTGTTTTTCTTGTTGAAGTCAAAGGACAGAAGTGTGTTGGCTGAGTAGGAACGGTGTGTAATAGAGACCAAAGCGTGTGTGTCACGTGAGCTGAGAGGAAAAACTTGTTTTTCCTCCTAAAACTGGACAACAGGATGTGGGAGATCCCACGGTGGGTCAAACACAATAAACATGGGAGAAAGAGAGAGAGGAGATGAGAGTGTGCGTATGTGTGTGTGTTGGGAGTGTGTGAAGGATTTTTGTAGACCGCTGGACGAGGTGACTCTCTTCCTGTCTCCTTCCTCATCTCCTCTCTCTCTCCAGACAACAATGGACATCCCATCATACTCATTTGGATGGTTAATGATCATGTTTGTTTATTCTATTGCTGTCGTCATCTGCACACATCCAACTCTGACTGTTCTCACTTCAGACACGATAAGAGAATGCTTACTTTGTGTTTGTAGCCGATTTGTTCATTCAGCTGCTTCCCAATAGTTTTAATTTGTTTTCTAGTGTGATTTTAGTCTTTTCTGAGATTTTAGCATTTTTCAATCAGAGAAACTTTTAAACTTTGGCAAAACTGATCCAAATGACATCTAATGGAGATTTGTTCCACAAGTTTTATTAACTTGAGAAATCCCCAAAGAATCAAAAAATGGCAATGATGGAGGAATCCCCAAAGGGTTCAAATGAAGGCAACTGGACGCATTTGAACCCTTTGGATTGGCATGACCTGGATGACTGAGAACTTTCATCAGCATAATGGAGGAAAATCCTTTTTATTTCTTCTCCAGAAAAAAATTTCCTTTGGTTTGTTTTGGACTGGGCTGTGATTGTTGTCACGTAAGCCCCATTCTCATCTGTACCGGGTCGGCCCGGGCCGGGTAGCCCCAGTCGGCCCCAGCCTGGCCCGGTTGATTCCACACATCCTTGTCTTAAGCCCATGTGGGCTGATTCTACCCACCAATCAGAGGCTTGCTCTAATGGAAGGTGTGAATTTCTTGTCAGCAGTGGGTGTGTTGGCCCTGGTCGGCCTGAAGCAGTACCCCTCGGGAAGAGGGCCGAGAATGAGCCTTGGTTGGCCCGGGAAAATTCCAGGCCACCCAGATATGTAAACAACCTACGCTACCTGGCCCGGGCCGACCCGGTACAGGTGGGAATGGGGCTCAAGATCCACGAGGGAGTTTCCAAGAAGAGTGGAATTGTTCGCAAATGTTCTCAGTTTCCTTGGTTGAGCTGAAGAGACTTGCTCTTGACGACTTAAGTCGTCTCTTTAAATCCAACCGTTCACTGCCAATGCATTTGTATTTTTTTACTGTGTGGTCATTGGAACGAGCCCCCGCACCGTGAGAACAAACATCTCAGCTCTAAAGCCGATATTCTTCCGCATATGTCACACGTCACGTGATCAGGAAGCTGAAAATCCATGTGTTAGGAGATCTTTTGGGCTGCTGCTGCAAAAAAAGTGAGGCGCGAACCGGAAAAGCTTCTGCCGATCACATTTCAACAACGTATTATGAAAGAACGGATAAAGCTCGAAACGCGCGGATTCTTCCAGATGTAAGAGGTGAGTCTTCTCTTTGTTTCGGTTGTCTTGGTGTCGACATCATCCTAGCGTGCAACGTTCTGTGACACTTAAAAAAAACAGTAAAAACGGTGAAAAACGCTGGCAGCGAAGGGCTTTACTGATCAGGAAACGGCTGGCAGCGAATGAGTTAACAAGAATTTTGAACATGTTTAGATAAATCCACGAGACAAATTTGCTCTATAAATTGTTCTTGGGCACAGTGTTGTTTTCACTGACGAAACGATGACGAATTAATTTCGTTGATGCCCCTTTTTTCATAACGAAAACAAGATGCTGACGAGCTAAAAATAGCTCTTTGGTGACTAAAACATGACGAGACGAACGGGAGTTTTCGTTAACGAGCCAAGACTAGACAAAAAAAAATGCTCAAAATACACATTTCTGCCTGTCTCTCAAAAGTTAAAAGTAACAAGGCTGCTGCTGCTGTCTGTCCCAGCTGAAGCGTATTCTGCTCACAGAACATCCTCAGCAAGTAGTGAAGCTGGCTCCCCACCCTCATCAGAAGCACTAACCACTCTATTTGCATGGATTTTTGGGATTGGAAGCCAACTTCACTTAGCACTTCCCTGCCGCGCGAATGCGTACCACTCAGCCACTCATCGATGCTACTATGAGCGACAACGTTGTTACATTTAAACATTCTCGTAATATTAACACGTTTATTATCTGTGTGCTTCCTGAAAAAGTCATGCTTTTGGGCAGACAAATGAAAGAAATGACGGTTTTTAACAGGTTTGATCTGAACACGTTTGAGACGAATGTTTAAAGTCATTGTGTCAGGATTATTGTCTCTGCATAACGGGTCAGATTCCTGCATTTTAACCCAACAGCATCACAGTTTAAGCCCATCTAAATGTTTGAGCATCACTGCTAATGCTCAAGAGCAGATCTGGGTTATTTATATTAATTATGTAGGCTCGCGAAAACTCACAACACTGTAGTGCTATGGAAAGACATTACTGCATTTAAGTAGGTGGACATTTGCCACAATGTACATTTAAAGACACTAAGATGAAGGCCTGATAACTCAAATAATAAATTAAACAAACACAATTCTTTATTTCTGTATAAATATTGTGTAGAATACTCTGTATGCTCCCTAAGAGTCCATTCTATTAAGGAAAGAAAATCATAAATTTCTTTAGTGGAAATCTACAGAATGATGATAATGAATTGATTAAATTGCAACAAGAAAACTTGCACAACTTAATGCTGGACTTTAACCGTTTCAAGAGAAAAAAATGTGTCAGAAACACCAATTCAGGGTGAGTGAAACTTAACATTTGCATATTTTTCACAAGTTTGTCTCCAATCGCAGATTTTTAGGCTAGAGCTACAAACATAATCAGAGCTTAACTTGCACCTAAATGTAAAAATATTTCTCATTTGAGATATTTAGTACAATTTTTTTGTTTATTGTTGACAAATTTTGGTTATTTTACATTAAATAAAATGCAGAGTAGGGAACGGGGCATTTGTTGTTGGCAGTGCAGCATAATCAGGTGGTTCACTGGTGAGTTACAAGCCTCTCTTATAGCTGTGACTTTGAAAAGAATGTGAACGTGCCCTTACACGTAATCATCTGTGTGTGAAAGCCCTCCACTCGTGTGTGTGTGTGTGTGTGTGTGTGTGTACTAACAGTTGGTTAATCTTATACGGATCTACGTTATCTCTATTTTTGTTGCTTTTACTGTAAACTACAAACTTACACAACTGTAGCCCCTTTGTTATGTGTACTGCTGCACTCAGCCTGGTTCAGTTAACAAGAATGGGCCAATCAGCGAAGGTGACCCTTGTGCATCTATTGTTTTGAGGATGGAAAACCTGTAACTCAAGCTGCAGCAGGAGTATGAAACATGAGAGTGAGTGAAGTGAAATGCAAGAGGTTACTGCTGCACCTCCAAGGTGAAGCGCAGGGGCCGCTCATGGCGAGGACTGGCAGTACGTGACTGTCCTCTTTGTTATGCGTGGCTGACATACGTGAGCCAAGGTCTGGTGTGTGTTGGAAAACTCTCCTGTTCCAAGGCTGCAGACTCTCTGTTATGTGAAAAAGATAAGAGTCAGGATTAAGTGGAGCATCCAGTTCTTATGGTAGCAAGTGAAGGTCCTTTAAATGTGTAGTTTTTATCATTAATCTCTGGAAATATCAATCAAAATGTAGTTGTAAATTAATTAAATGATGTCCAGTTGTTGAACCATAAAAATCGGGTTTAAAACATATGGGAGCAGGCACGAGTCTCTGGGTGACAACATATTAGCTGCCATGTTTCCGTCTACGGGAGCCCTTGACGGCAAAATGTAATTACTGATTTGTAACAAATGGTTACAAAACTTTCACCATTCATGAATGTTGTTTTGCACATTCACCTCTTCGCTTGATGCCAGTGATGAAAGTGAGGCCTAGTCCACACGTAGCCGGGTTTTTTTTTAAAAACGAATACCCGCCCCTCCAAAAACTTTCATCCACACCACCGCGTTTTAAAAACAAACTCTGTCCACACGTACCCGGATAAATACGTTGTTAAGGACATGCCAGACCTGTAGGCGGCAGTACTTCCCCCGTTCTTAACCTCGTCCTTCGTCTGTGGTCTTCCGCAAGGAGCAGTAATTCCGCTTGCAAAAACAAACAAGCAGAAAGCGCTTGGACAATTGATGGATCGGGTAGTGACAGAGCTTAGCTCTGAAGGCTTCCATGATGCCGGCTAGTGTAAACACAGGTCGCACACGTGATGTCAGCATTTTTTTGTCGCGGAAAGTGACGTTGCGGACCTTAAAACTCCGGTTTTGTCTGTCCACACGCACACACCCAAAACGGAGAAAACGCAGATCTTCACTTTGGCCGGAGTTTTTAAAAAGATCCGTTTTCGTGTGAAAAAACTCCGTTTTCGTGTGGATGACAGGCCAAAACGTAGAAAAATATCTACGTTTTGGCAGATCCCCGGCTACGTGTGGACAGGGCCTGAGTCTGATATGATATATAAGGAGACGTGGATGTGGGACCATGAACAGAGACGATGGAGTTTACTCATTGGATCGTGCACGGGACTGCATCATCGGAGAGGGGAGAGCGGGCAGCAGAGGGCGACAACGTCCTCTGCTGCCTGCAGATAAACGGAGTAGGAAGTGACGCCACCATCAGCGTCAGCTCTGAGGGTGTTTTGCAGTCGACAAACGAAACGTTAGCAAGGCAAAGAGAAACCTTATCTGTGTTTTAAAAAGAACCAAAAATGGAATTAGAAACTAGACACAATAAGAACACACCAAAGATATTCAAATATGCTTTTGTATCCTCTGTCAATTAATCTAATATTCTATCTGACAATGTTTTCAAGTGAATTGTGATTGTGGTCTACTGCTAAAAATTTGAACAATAACATTATATATATATATATATATATATATATATATATATATATATATATATATATATATATATATATATAAATATAAAACAATAAATTGCTGAAATTTCCCAATTAAAAAAAAGGCTTAATATGTATTAAATTGTTGTTGTCTAGTTCCCTCTTTGCCATCTGATATTTATAGTTAATAAATATTTTAAGGGAAAATGTAACCTATGTTTCAGTAAAATTTAAAGTTGTAATAATATCACTCATCAAAATATATCCACAGTTAATCAATGATCAGTAGAATCTAATGTATTTCATTAACATGTTCAGTAGTAAGCTACTAGAAATGTTAACATTTAATTTCTACTGGTAACAATGTAATGGTGGTATATCTGTTTTATTATGTACAGGTTGGCAATAATTCGGTCTAAATTATATTCAAAGATAGAATCAGAAGGTTTTATTGCAATATGTGCAAGAAATCACAACATTCGGAAATTGCTGCGGTACTCTGCGAATGAAAGAAAAATAAGAGGTAAGGAAATATAGGAAATAAGAATATAGTTACGATAAAATAATTAAATAAAATGGCAACAATTAGAGAAGTGGCTACTATATACAAGACAGTGTTGGTACTGATCAGAGCGGATCAGTTCTAGTGCAGATACAACACAGTAGGGCTGGGCGAAATGGCTTTGCTTGCCATCTAGACTCTTCTAACGCTGAACCGTAAGTAGAAACAGCCATGAAACTAACAAAACGGTAATGGGAACTAAGGTGAACACGGTAACCGGTGTAGTGGTAAACCCCGATAAAAAAGTTGACAATAATAATAACCGTCTTGTTTTTAAAAAAACTATATTATCTCGGTGGATTACCGTGGCTGCGGTGTAGGTGCGGTGACCCTTACCAGCCACCGTATCATCTGCTGAAGTTGCCGGCGGCAGATGCACACTTTGTTGTTTACAACCAAAACTTTCTTGAAGCTAAAGCTGAAATAATGGCCAAAGGAGGAGACGGCAGCGCTCAGGACATTTATTATCCCTCAAAGAAGAAAAAGTTAGAAGTACGGGCACTTTTCGGATATTTGACGAATGCCGAGGGACAGTTGATAGACGATGGCTATCCTGATTGCAGCATGTGCAGAAAAAGTGTCTGTGAAAGGCAGCAACGCTTCAGATCTCATGACACATCTGCATGACCATCACCCACAACTCTACAGTCAACGAAAGGCAAGTTAGCGTTAGGCAAGCTAACGTTAGCGTTTTAGCTAAAATGCGTGATCCGAGGATTTGGGTTGAGGGAGAATGCAACGAGTCGCTATATAAAGCAGCCGCAGCGCCGCTACCTGCATATAAACCGTGTCGCGGACACCCCCATGTTGAAATGACGCTATGCATTACAGGGCTCCCAGGGGCAGATAAGAGTTGGTCTTTCTCTGAGAATAATTATGAATTTAACAATGATTACTGCCTGATGACATTTTCCCGCATCTGCAAAGCTCACTGGAAGGACACAAACCGAGGACAATATTTTCCTGATATAGGGTTTATTACTTAAGTAAGGGTAAAAAAGTATCTGATCAGAAGGCTACTTGAGTACTGAGTATCATCTGTTCTAATATTTTTTAAATGATGACATCAAACAGACAAAAAATAAGAAGTTATGGGCAGATATTGGTATTTTAAAGACTAAAGGAGAAAAATGTAAATAAATAAACAACATAATTACAAAATAATAAATTTTAGGCAAAATTTAGACATAAACTGAGGACAATATTTTCCTGATATACAGGGTTCATGTAGTTGTCTGAAAATGTAACACATTTTAAAAAATACCGCGATAATACTGAAAACTGTGATAATTTTGGTCACAATAACTGTGAGGTTAAATTTTCACACCGTGACAACCCTAGTGGGAACGTGAGTTTTTGTTTATAAAAATAGGCTGCAGTAACCATATTTGACCACAGGACTGCATCCATACTTTATTCTTACATAATGCCCCTTTAAACTTCGATGGTATTGTTTTATTCCTTAATTTTAACAGCATTAATTGCTTTAAATTATATTTGACTGAATTTTACAAGCCACACAGAGTTACTGGCTGAATGTATGAACGATTAAACTAGACGTTATGTTGCCAAGCATGTTTCCATCCATTATGGTTATGGTACTACTCACAGGCTGGTCCTTATCGACAGTGAGGAGGAGTTCTAGAGGCACAACAATAGACAATGGGGATTCAGACGTGTTGTGTAACTTTTGTCTTAACTTATCCTGTAATAAAATTCTACTCTTATTTTAAGCATTTTTCACAAATCCAAGCATGAGAATTTTAATAGGTTTAGTTTTCCTTACTATTAGAGTCAAATTATTAATTAAAACCCGTTGATAGAAACAGAGCAAATCTAACAGCTTGTACATCTTATGAGTTTAATAAATCAGAAAACAGCTTTTGCAGAAGGCATGTTTTACACTTAAATCAGTTTGTGGATCTAAAGGAACTGTTTGAGTAATGACCTTAAACAGACTCCGAGCACAGGAGCTGCTCCTCAGAGCCTCCATAGTGAACAAACATTAAGATGTCTAATAGATTTTAACTTTCAGGGGGGGGAAGTACGTCTGGCTGCCTTTTTCCTCCAGGAAATCAACCGTGTTCATTAAAAAATGGGAAGCTTTCTATTCATCAGATTGATCAGTGAGATATTGGCAGTGTAAACATTAGAGCTGTGGCTGCCAGCTGCTGGAGAGCGAGGAGCGGTGGAGAGGCGGGTCTGCCCCCAAGAGGGAGTGTGTATGAAGCAAAGCTCTCACACACACACACACACACACACACACACACACACACACACACACACACACACACACAATGCACCACATTCACAGGGTGTGAGGTAAAGCCTAGTCAGACCCTGCAGCTCCAAGTGAGTCATTAGAGCTGTGGCGCTTTCCAGAGTCAAAGAGCCCGGACTCGGTCCGTTCCTCCCATGCTGTAGTCAGATCTAGACCGGCTCTTTAACCGACACAAGCCCCACTCAGCAATAATGGGTGCCTGCTGCTTTAACAGAAAAGACAAGAAAGTAGGGAAGCTAGATTTTTGGAAAAAGGTGAGTCTTTCTTATATTTACTCTTGTTAGAAGTTGTTTGCTAACTGTGTTAAACTTTTCTTTTGGCTGGAAGCACAAGCTCATTTGTCATTTAGTTAATTAATGGAGTTTAAAGTGGTCATCTAAAGAACTTAGATGTTTCTTAAGGCAGTAATGCAGAAGTTGTTAGGACTTTACAAAGTTTGGTAAATAATTATTTTCATTTGTTTGTTGTCTGACATAAATCTAAAACTGTTGCACATATTTTTCTACCTTTGTGGGATGAATGCACTTCTATTTTCAGTTTAATTCACACTCTGTTAAGAAACTTTGTGCAACCTTTCGTGCAGAAAAATTAAAAGATCAAACTGCAAGTAATCTAAGTGCTTAAAACTAGAGGTTCTTTGGGACTTTGAGGTATTTTTTGGGATGCATTTTATTCTTAACATTACGCCCAGGATGTCAAAATTAGGAAAAAGGGTTTAGTTGTGCTTATAGAAAAATCTTTGTCACAGTATCTGAAATTGTTAGTTTTATATGACTTCTAGGTGATGATATTCAGTGGAATTTGTTGTTTGAAAAAAAAAAAAAAGCAAAAAGAGTAAAATAAAGACAAGCTAATTTTTTGTCTATTGTCTCAAACAGTCCAGAAATCCAGAACTTCTGATTATTTTGAAGATTTAAAACTTGAGTAGATGTTTATGGGACCTGGAGACGGTGTTGAGGCATGAGAACCTTCAGGTCATCTGAGGTGGAAGGGGCAATGTGGCGCTGATGCTGCTCTGGTTTGAACCCGGGCACGGTCTGAAGTGATGGAAGAGGTTTAGCTGTAATGAAAATCTTATTTTGAGGAGTTTTTTTTATTATTAACATGAACTTTTTACTATTTAAGTAACTCATTCAACTCAAAGTTTTTACTTCTAGTAAAAAAAAAAGTGTTCATCATCACAAACTTATGTGTGGAAGTTTTGATCAAATCCATCGCTCTGCTTCTTCCTTCCTCTCTTTTGTCTTCTGCCCTGCAGCTTATTGTTTTTCATTACAATTGATTTATGGGTCTAAAACACATGAATACACTCTGCTCCATGCAGAAACTCTAGCGTGAGTGTGTGTGAGTCACAGGATGTGAGAGGTAGTTAGGTTTTGTCTGAGATGTCTGCACCTCTAAACATACGCACAGTTCAGACGTAAGCCTGCCAGCTTGATCTTTACAGATTTAAGTCATTTCCTGTTCTTTTTACCATTTTGCATCATATACTGAAGTGGAGGAGCAGTGAACAGCAAATAAATTAAAACTGCCGATGAAGTTAAACGTAAAGCCAAAAAGAGCAATAATTGATTCCATTTTAGTGCTTCTATTTAGTTATTCTATTTGACATTTTAACTTAGTCTTAGTTGTTACCCAAATGTTATATCCAACACTTTTTTTTCTTTTGAGGCATTAGATACTCTTTGACTTAATTTCTTGCTTTTCTCTTTATAATCATGTCCTTGTGCACACTCTAAGGTTATTTTACGTTTTAATCTTTAACAGTTACAGAACATTTATTCTCACATTTAAAACTTGTTTTCATAAAGTTATGTTTTAAGTTAACGGAATAGAAGAAAATCCTTCACAAAGTGCTGAAAACTCTGAAATGCTGCAGAGGTCTCCACAGCTGGATGAGCAAAGAGCGCCCACTAGTGGCTTTGTCACACAACCTCAGTCTGATGAAGGTTTAAAACAAAAGAACAGACAAGATGCAGGTTTTAGGCCCGATTTACATTATTAATCTGATTGCTAAAATGCAGATGATCTGGTCGGAATTATTCAATTTAATCTGTAAAAATCTCTTAAATACAGTTTAAACTACAATCTCAGTATTCAAAAATAGAATTAAATCAGATTGGCCATCACACACAGTTTGCTTTTCAGCACCCGGTCAGAAAAGAGGATGTCGTGAGTGGATTAGCTTTGTGTCGGAGGGAGACCCCGCGCCTGCTAGCCTAGCTGCCCTTCACAGAGAGCTGTTGGCTGGAAGCTCAGCTTTATTCACCCCCACCCCCAAAAGGCCAAAGGTTCCTTTCACCTTTGCTGCCTCTGCATCTCTCTGCTGAATCAACCCGACTACTGTCAGCAGTGAGAAGGAGAATGCTAAACTGCAATTTGAAGCTAAAGTGAAGCAAAACAAAATATTGGAAAGCATTAATTATTTTAAAGAAGTGTATGAAAGTGAGATCAGATACCCATGCACACGCCAACCGTGATGCATCTTTGGGGCAGCAGTAGCTCAGGTGGTAGAGCGGGTTGCCTCATGATCGGAGGGTCATGGGTTCGATTCCAGCTCCCGCCAGGGGTATCCTGCTGTTGTGTCCTTGGGCAAGACACTTCACCCAACTTGCCTGTGTTAGTGGTGGTCAGAGGGGCCGACGGCGCCAAATGGCAGCTTCGCCTCTGTCAGACCTCCCCAGGGCGGCTGTGGCTACAAGTAGCTTACCATCACTAGCAGTGTGTGAATGTGAGAGTGTGTGAAAGCATCTTTGCGTGTCTAGAAAAGTGCTGTATAAGTTCAATGCATTATTATTATTATTATTATTACACAGCATGAACGTGGAAAACATGGATGCACGTGGCTTTTCAGCATCATCTGTTCTTGGCTAACTGCACTTGTAGGACGCTGTTCTGCCTCTGCGTGATGGTGTAGACTGAGGGTTTTTTGCTGCCTCTAGCGCAGAGACATCCCCCGCTGTTATTACTGGTTTTCTTATATATTATGCAGTGGGCTGTTATATAAAGAGCTCCCTCCACTTTTTTTTCCCTCTTGCATCTACCTCCCTGCTTCTGGTTCTTTCCCTCAGTGGGAGGATAATCCGGAATCCTCTCAGGAAAGCTTTGATCTCCCACACATCTTCCCTAATTTGGACGCGCAGTATCGGACCTGAGGGCTCTTGCAGAAATCCATTTTCTATCGAAGTGTTTCTGAGGTGACAAGAACAATATATTTCTCATTAGCTAATTACTGCAGTTGCCTTCAAGGGCTCCGCAGACAATAGCCTTGTCTAAATTGACAACGAAGCACAAACTCACCTTGTAATTGACCAGTGGTACTGATGCAAGTGCACTGTAGTGCTGCGGGCCCTGCAGCCATAACAACACCTGCATCACTGATTCTGTCAGGAAAACATACCAACAGACAGATTGATGGCTGTGTTGAGTGAGCGAGTAAAGGGTGGGGGCATTTTTAGAGGATGCATCAGTGGCTGCAAGCAGAGGCGATGTGTGTGGTGTGTCCTCGTGACGGCTCAGCATGCCTGCCTCAGAAGGAAAAGGGAAAACCTCTCTCCTCCTATCCTTTTTTTTTTTTTGCAGCCTAATGCTGTTGCCATGGCGTTAGGGTGTTCTGCTAATCGGCAGACACACACACACACACAGACACACACACACACACACACACACAGACACACACACACACACACACACACAAAAACAGAGAACCCGTGGGCTGATGTCCCCCGAAACTGGGGAAGGATGCAATTATCTGCCTTCTTTTTTTTGTCACCTTCTTCGACCATCTTTCCCACTTTGTTAAAAATAGCTTCCACAGACACCCTGTCGGCATCCAATATTATTGTGGGATGCAGATAATGAACAGCCATATGAGGTCTCGACAATGGCTGCTGCACTTGGTTGTCAGGAGACAACAGAGAATTCAAAAAGGGGAGTAGAATAGCAGCGGGTAATAATGGAGGTGATGTACGCTCACATTCCACAAAATGTGTCGTTATTGTTTCGCCGTGGAGGGGAGGAGTTGTTTAACAGCTTAATGACATTCCCTCACAGGAGCTGACTTGATCTAAAGGGCTTAAAGAGGGAATTACAGGGTTGGCATTCAAGAGTTTTAGAACAGAGGAGGCTGAATAGATTCCATCAATGAAATGCAGCTTCACAGCCTCATATATGATGTTTAACTGTAATTAGGGCTCCCCTCTCCTCCCCACTTCAGTCGGATCATGTGATCTGACTAGAGCGTTGCTGGGGCTGACAGAATATAGCAGGGGGGAAAAGAAGATGAGGAAGGGAGAGAAACAGGGAAAGGAGGGGTGAGTGAGCGCTACAGCAGAGAGCATCGAAGCGAGACGAATCCAGTGGAGGAACCCCCCCTCCAGTCAGATGAACATCGCAGTTTCACTCCCTCCTCCTCCTCCTGTGTTTTTCCCCTCCTCCTATTCCTGCTTCCTTTCCATTATTCATCAGTGCGCTGAGTCCCCATCTCACGGCTCCAGCCAAACACACTGGATCTTCTAACCCGCCTGATTTTTCAAGCATCCATCAATCGGTACATTTGCAAGCATGGAGGCTGGGAGCTGGCCCTTTTCTGCAGCCAACAGGGAGAGTGAGCCGTCATAAAGCTACTCGCTTTGCTTCTGGGTAGAGAATCACCAGAGGAGAAAAGGGAGCATTTTTTTGGCGCTAAAGGAACCTTGTTTGTCTTCCTTTATTTGATTCTCGACTGGATTACAGTTCTGGCTTTGTGTAGGAACGAGAAGCCGTCCAAAATGCCTGAAGCCAACTACCTGCTGTCGGTGTCTTGGGGTTACATTAAGGTGTGTGGCGTTTACCTACCTAGCTGTTTGGGATACCACACTCGTCTGCCTCTGCTTTTCTGTCCTGCTAAATCATTACATTTAGATTTTATTTGGTGCCTTAATTCAATTCAATTCAAAAATACTTTATTAATCCCAGAGGGAAATGGAGGGTTTTCCCTTAATGGAGGGTTTCTGGAATTCTACATGACGCAGAAAGATTTCATTACTGTGGTTGGACGAGGATATGACAGAATGGTGTTTTGAGGCTCAAGCTCCATCTTGAGCCCTCTGCAGAGCAGTGTGTGTGCATGCACATGCATGTCCGTCATAAACATCTGCTGCTGCAGTGGGTTTCTGTTGTCAACGCGTTTATTTAATCGAACTGTTTTATCGTGAGGGAATTGTTCAGAGTGTATTTTCTAAACAGGATGTTATAAAGGCTGCCGATTTTCCTTTCGGCATCATTAAAATTCCTTTACATCGATGCAACTCCAGCAACTAAAGGCCCCGATAAAATTTAATTCAGCTCAATAAAACGTAAAATTTGGTCCCTGTGGAGAAATGAAAAGATTGTCCTTTCACTGGTAACACCATTAATGTGGTTTGCATTGTAACAAATTCCAGATGGGGAGGAAAATACTCCACGCCACCCCACCCCCCACTGATTAAGCTGTAATCAAATAGCATTCTTGACCTAATGGAATAGGATTGTTGTGTTTTCATGGGATCTTGTACAATAATTTCTCCAAGGTTTTCCCTGAAGTAGAAAATGACGGCATATTTCTCTCCTTCTCTCCCCTCCTCTTTTTCTCTCCCGCAGTTTAAGCGGATGTTGAATCGGGAGCTGACGCACCTATCCGAGATGAGTCGGTCTGGGAATCAGGTGTCCGAATTCATCTCCAACACCTTCCTAGGTAAAAGAAAACCTTGTGTTCAAAAATCACACCGTTAAGATTCCCTCTACTTCAATAGTCCAGATCTAATCTCCACAGATGTAATTATAACTGCTCCAAAATAAAAAGTATGGAAATGTGCATCTGTTTTCAGATTTGGGAATTTCTCTGAAGCTTTGCCGCATTATTCTAGAAGGCTCAGTCTTTAACGTGAGGCTAAGCCGTGGAAGTTGCTCTGGATGGCTTTTCTGTGGGGGCGTACCATGAAAATAAAACTGCGCCATGAAGCCTTGCTGGGGTGTCTGTAGAAGAAAATCTGAATAAGAGAACTTATTTAAATAGCAGACAACAAAATTTAGCACTGGCTTCAAATTCAAGTGGGTGTAGAAATAGCCCTTCTTTATGTTCATGATAGTGAATTAAAACTTTTAATAAGCAAAAGTCTAAAATTCATCCGAAGTAAATATTTGGAGTCCACAAAAATACGTTGACATCTAAGATGGACAATTATTTGAAGAAACTGCAATATGCAGACAAAAAAGATGATAGATTCCAGACAAACAGGTGTGGGAGGGAGCGACATCTACAGAGGAACCCCCTTTGCTGGCAGGGATAAGCTTATCTGATCGGGTGACTCATCTCCATCATGCATCTCTGTCAGCAGGAGCACCGTGTTGTCCCTTACCTTTCCTCCCCTTCCTATTGACCCAAAACTCCAAGCAGAGACGACTATCACTTGGATAAAGAAATGAGGATTACCCTACAAGTGCTAGAGTGGAAAAAAATGAAAGGTGCCTATTAATAAGTGGGGTGGGGGCTGAAGCAGCACAGCTGGCCTAGTGTGGCCTTAACTGACCAGCAGGACTGTTTAATCCGTCCATCCGAGGAAACTGCATTCACGTTGTTGCTGCTCGGATGTCTGCTTCCATTAAAGCACTTATTCTGGATCAGAAATCAGTTAGAAATCCTGTTTAAGACCATCTGCTTTCTACATTTGGTTTTTCGGGCTGATTTAAGGGGTAAATGGTAAAGCTGGTGCTCCCTGGACAAGGTAAGATCCTTGTATTTGAATCAGAACATCTGAGAAGGCTTGCCGCTCAGTTGTGTCCTTTGTCACTGCCGTTGCAGTCCTCCCTAAATCCCTCTGATCAGCCAGCAGCACAACACACCTAGCTAAGGAAATATATTGTGTCTAAAGTCTGCATCTCTCAGGACATCTATGGAAGAGGATGAAAAGCAGAAATAGATTTTCCCCATTTCTCTCGTTTTTGCTCAATTTGAAAGCAGACAGTGACAGTTAATAATATAAAATACAAAAATCTGCATCAGTACCATTCAACATAATCATTTAAAAAGTGGTTTTACATTTTCTATATATATATATATATATCTAGGTCACACGTTACTGTCAATATTCAGGAGTTGTCTCACAACAGAGGGCGATATGTAGGGATGCAACGGTACCACTTTTTTTCCAAGCCGATACGATGCCGATACTTGGATCTGAGTACTCGCCGATACCGATTAACGTTACTTCTACCACACAAAAAAATGCAATGATTTGGAATGCAGATTTTATTTTCTTCTCATCTTTCAACAGGAAAAGACTGTGAGGTAGATAAAAAGTAAAATATATGAATAGAAATCTTCACAAAACTAAAATATTAGGTGAACAGAAATGACAAGTTACAGTGAAGCCATTTCCAAGCAACTGCATTGGTATCGGTTCCTGGTATCGGTTAACTTTTATCGATACCGATACTGGTAATCGATACCGATACCTAGCGATATGTCTGGATGGGCCTAATTACCCATTCTCAACCACCATAGTAAGGAGGAGGAAGCGAACGACAAGAGGAAAGGCAGACACAACAGTCCGAGTGTGAAAGGGATTATTTAGATTACAGCTGGTAATTGAATAGTTTCCATGTGGGGCTGAGTTCAGGTCTAACCCGCGTACATGCAGAGACAGTTCCCCTGGGGAACCCCATACGTGTCAGAAAACAAATGTAATCCTTTTTTTGCTGCCAAAAGGACATAAGATGTAGAGTTTTCAGACCAGACCAAGTAATGTTTTTAACCAAGTCTGAGACTTATTCTGAGTGAATTTATAGAACTGTAACTGGTGCAGCAGCTCCTCTAATGGTGTGAAACTGCAGGTGGAACAGGAACATGAATGAAAAAAGAGAGAAGACATGTGATGAATGAACAAGTGAGAATTAGATCCCTCAGAAAATAACCTGCAGCAGGTGTCCAAACAGTGCACCTGGGTTTTTATTTAAACCGGCCACCTGTAGTTTATTTAAAACACACTCGGACTCATGGAGGAGTCCACGCTTTCAGAGCAAAAGAAATGTAATTTCTGAAATATTTGTCTACACAGACAAACAGAATGAGGTGGAAATCCCGTCACCGACCTCCAAAACACGAGAGAAGAAGAAGCAGCAGAAGCAGCAGCTGATGACACAGATCAGTGGGGTGAAGAAGGTTTCTCATGGGTCCTCGCTTTCCAACAGCAGCATATCGCGCTTTGGCGTCAAAACCGATAAAGAGGAGCCATTGTCCAAGGAGCTGGAGGACCTGAACAAGTGGGGTCTAAACATCTTTAGCGTTTCAGAGTACTCCTACAACCGACCGCTCACCTGCATCATGTACGCCATCTTCCAGGTAAGACGTGTGCTGATTTTACCCGTGTTATCCAACACGCGTGTGATTAAAACTACTAATGCAAATCCTTAGCTAACTAGAGACTTTTGTTGTTATAGGAGCGGGACCTGCTAAAGACATTTAAGATTCCAGCAGATACGTTTGTGGCTTACATGATGACGCTGGAGGATCACTACCATTCAGATGTGGCATACCATAATAGTCTACATGCTGCTGACGTTGCTCAGTCAACACACATTCTTCTCTCCACTCCTGCTCTGGATGTAAGCCCTGTTGTGATATAATCTTATTTACTTTCAGCTGTTTTGTTCATGCTGTCAGGACAGAGCGCTCTGTTTTAACAAGATTTAGTTCTCCGTCCTTTAGCACATGAAACACTCACCGTCTTATATCTTATAGAACTCATAAAGGATAGAAGCTTTTATGTCATCTCTCGTGCCTTTTTGCTTGTTTTCGTGACAGAACCATAGTCTTTTGTCAAATCTATTTTATGACTTTTTATGTTTTTTCTGTCCTCCACAGGCGGTTTTCACAGACCTTGAGATCCTAGCAGCTATTTTTGCTGCAGCTATCCATGATGTCGATCATCCTGGAGTATCAAACCAATTTCTAATCAATACCAGTAAGTTCAAAGTGTGGATTTTGACCAAATTAGCTATAATTGTAAGATTTTTCTAAAAAATAAAAAAAAAAAAGAATAAAATAACAGAAATGTCCGATAGCAGAGTTACTGAAGTCTGTTTTTAATTACCATGCAGACTCTGAGCTGGCCCTGATGTACAACGATGAGTCTGTCTTGGAGAACCATCACTTGGCTGTAGGCTTCAAGCTGCTACAGGAAGACAACTGTGACATCTTTCAAAACCTCACAAAGAAGCAGAGACAGTCCCTGCGCAAGATGGTCATTGACATGGTACGATGATAGGATTCATATTCGTATATATAAATAATTGAATGTTGGTATTAATGGCATCTTCTCAACTCCTCTGCAGGTTTTGGCCACTGACATGACCAAACACATGAGTCTGTTGGCTGATCTGAAGACGATGGTGGAGACTAAGAAGGTGACTAGCTCTGGAGTTCTGCTGCTAGACAATTACACCGACAGGATACAGGTGCGTGTCACTGCCAAAAATCAACAAACACAAAATAAACAAGTGGCTGAGTTGTAAAAATGTCTTTTCTAGGTGCTGCGTAACATGGTGCACTGTGCTGATCTGAGTAATCCCACTAAGTCTTTGGAGTTGTATCGTCAGTGGACTGACCGCATCATGGAAGAGTTTTTCCACCAGGGAGACCGAGAGAGGGAGAGGGGAATGGAGATCAGCCCCATGTGTGATAAACACACAGCCTCTGTAGAGAAGAGCCAGGTGTGTAAACAAATAAATACGGCCAGAAGACTTGGATAAATGTAACCAGTTAGAAACTGCTAACACGTGATTGTCTGTTCCAGGTGGGATTTATCGACTACATCGTTCACCCTCTGTGGGAAACCTGGGCAGACCTGGTACACCCTGATGCCCAGGACATTCTGGACACTTTAGAGGATAACAGGAACTGGTACCAGAGCATGATTCCCCAGAGTCCCTCCCCGCCCTTCTACGATCAGGGCACGCATGGACACAGCGGGGGAACAGGAATACAAGGGGGAGGAGAGAAATTTCAGTTTGATGTGACTTTGGAGGAAGAGGACTTGGATGGAATGGAAAAATACGGTGAAGGAGAGGAAGACGAGGATGACGAAGAGTTGGAAGAGGAGGAGGAGGACAGTCTTGGAAATTCTCGTCCTCCTCCCCAGGACTACTTGGACAGTCAGTTGCCCGACGACGGTACCATGATCGAGCCTACATCGGCAATAGAGATTGTGACGCATGAAGCATCGCCCACAGACACATAGGGCTTCCATCAGCGCGCTCACATGGTAGTTTTAGAGTCTGTTGGAAAACAGGGGAAATCCTCTTGCAGCTGTGCTTTTTAATAAGCCCACAGAGGCAAAGGCTTAGTTTTGGCCCGCGCAGGGGCATCTTGCACTTGGGTTGTTGAAGCCGGACACGGACTGGCAGTTTCAGAGAGGTGGCTTCAGAGTTCTCAGGAATTACTTACTGCAAACATTTTAGTCTCTATGGACGAGAGGGGAACTTGAAGGATTTCAGCCAGTTTGGAAAATGGTTTCTTTTCTTTTCTGGACTGACATTAAATGGACATCGACACTACTGAGAGAACTTTTGTACCGTGACTTATTTTTTCTATGGATAAATGATCTAGAAGTAGCATAGAATGAGATCTACTAATGGAGACACATTTGTATAGCGAAAGAGAAGCGTTTACTTTTTCTGTACCATTTGTCGAGAGACTTTTGTGTGCCTTTTTTACAACTGTCTTTATAATAGTTTTTTATTTATTGAACACTCTAGCGTCTATGTGAAATGTTTTTTTCCTTAACTAAAAATATTTTAAAAGGTTTTCGTATGTCAAAGAGATAAGTCTTCCATGTATTGGGCAATAGAGAGATCCAAGCAACTCTTGGACCACTCATCTACAGTAAATGGGAAAATACACGTGTCGCCTTGTAATCTGAGCACAAGTTTTCCTTTACATATGGAGTTCAAACATGTTCAGCTGTGGTTCACTTTACATGGTTATCAGGATCCCAGCAAAACACATCACCATTTATTACAGCTCCACTTTACGTTTGGCTGCAAACCATTGGGCCTTCCTGTTGTTCCACACCAAAACATGAATTTCAAAGAGGGATACAAAGTGTTTCAGTTATTTTGGAGTGAAATGGCTGTAGCATCCAGCTAATAATAAAAAGCAGATATGTATAAAGGTCTGGCCCCAGATCAATGCTAAAATTAGGGATGTCCTGTTCCGATATCAGAAGTCATTTGATATTGGCCCAAAAACAGTGTATCGGATTATTTCGGACTGCATCGAAAATCTCTGATATCAACAGTCTGGTAAGTTCACATTTTTGCAACCAATGGTTAGAAAAAATTGGAAATGTTTTCATTTCACTGTTGCTGGCTCTTGTTCTCGATTTAGTAATATCAAATGATCAAGCCTTTCATACATTCCACACTATGAAATAGGTAAAAGTATGTATGATTTGGGCTGAAATTGTATGGGATTGATATCGGTATCGGTCAATACTGAAGGCTGAAACATCGGTATCGAATCAAAAGGGAAAAAGTTGTATCGGGACATCCCTAGCTTAAATAGAAAGTCTGGGATAAAATTCACAACAGTGTTGAGTCTATTTCTATCCTACAGGTCTGCTACTGTCCTAATAATCCTGTTTGTTGGAAGAAGTTCTGAACCTAGGTCTGGCTGATGCAACACTTCCTCCATCAGGTCCAAACCACAAAGCTAATGGTGTTTTTATAGCCGCCTGTCAAAAGGTGCTCTAGATCCTGATTGCTGATAGAAATTACATGATTTACAAATCCCTCTGGGCTCCTCTGACACAACCCCAAAACAACTAGGCCAACTATTTCTCCCTCTGAATCCCTAAAGTGCTGCTTCTGCTCATTGACGTCAGTAGATAATTATAATTTTTTCATCCCCCAGCTGTTTAAAGTTTCCACAACTACTAGAAATTTGCCCTGGCAGGGTCGTTGGATTCAGTGTGGCAGAAAAGTTTTCCATAAATAAATAAATACATTGTTGAGTAAAATGGCCTAAATTGTTTGCAGACCTCTTACTATTCACAACTGATATATATATATTTTTTGGGGGGGGCCTAGTTGCATCACCTTTCCACTTTTACGTAGGTTTACTGATGCTCAAAGGTACTTGATTTAGTTCCCATAAGGCAGGCTACAGTGGGAGTTGTGGAGAGTGCGTTTTGTACGGGAGTGTGTCTGACTCGCATGTCTGGGTCATGCCTTACCCCATTACCCCCATAGCCGTCTTTGCCGTTTGAGCTCAAGTTGGTCCTTTTGCTGTTTATAACAGTGTGTATTTATTCTACACTTTAAGCTTGTAAATAAGAAATATTGGTTCAGTGTAAAACCTATTTTAATTTATATGCACTTGCATTACCTGGAGTGGTGGTGTCTCATGTAGAAGACTCTGGAATAGTCTTTTTTATATAAATGTATTCTATTGTTTTTTATAAATATATATAAATATATTAAGTATATATTCACATGTTTGAGTGCCCAGAAGAGTGGCAGCTAAAGAGGCATGTGGTTGTCATATGAAAACCTTGTAACTCCGACTTTATTTTTACATAAAAACTAAAATGTTCAAAATTGAGTATGATGCACAAACATTAAACCAAAAATGTTGTTACTCTGGTTTATATATTCTAAATATCCTAAAACCTACTACTCTTTATTTTCAGTTTTGCCCAAATTAAATCAGTTTTGGACTAGACCTTACCTACGAGGTTTTTGTCTGACATCAGTGATTTGGTAACCCGGAGGCAACATAGAGGACATGTTAAACTGCATAAACTTGGATATAAGATAAATAAGAAAAGCTAAGGAATGCTGAAGCATAGGTTAAGTACAGAGTTAGCTTTAATTGTCTTTACCCAAGCTTCTCCATCCAGCATTTGGACACAGTGCTAATGTAAGTACAACTGACAAACACAAAGTGATCGTCTCTTTTTACACCCAACACACTATATGTAAAAGTAGGGGACAGTATTGGTAGCATGCTACAATATGCCCAGCACTGATGTGAATTGTTAAGAGTCAACAACGACCCATGATCTTATGTAACTGACTGTGCTAATGTGTGAACTCTTCTGACCAAAACTCGTTAGCAGTTTTGAAATTCAAAATTGTCAGTATTACTGTTATCTATGTTCAAGCCTTTTTGGTCCTAGTTGTGTCCAATCGGTTAGCCAGAATTTAGCACTATCTGCATGAGAGAACTTTTTTTTTTTTTACTGTCAATATGTTAATGTCCGCCAGTTGTTGCAGGTGGGTTATTAAATGTTTCACACAATGTATGGTATATTATTGTATATTGTGTTTAAAAATAAATCTGAAAATACTTTTTCTATGAAGTGATTAAAAGCAAAGCATGAATATATTCATTTTGTGTCTGTTGCTTGGTCACCAAGAGCAAATCGGGTCACAGCTGTGCATGTGGTGTCCACATGTTGGTCACACTAGACTAGGTTGCTACACAACTGCACAAACACAAGAGTCTATGTTTACAGTAATTGAACACCTGAGAATTTTCCCATGATAAATCAATGGTCTACTCTAAAATTTTCGTTAGATATTCCTAAAACCTAACCTTAAC
Source organism: Nothobranchius furzeri (assembly GCF_043380555.1). Classification (NCBI taxonomy): domain Eukaryota; kingdom Metazoa; phylum Chordata; class Actinopteri; order Cyprinodontiformes; family Nothobranchiidae; genus Nothobranchius; species Nothobranchius furzeri. The sequence goes on from NC_091748.1 coordinate 68,065,764, forward strand.
AACAATCAATGAGAACATACCAAGCTGTGACTGATTAAAACATTTAAACACAATAAGAGATTTTAAAGGGCTGCATTAGAAAATGGTAACAGTCTGAGAATTACAACATATAAAGATACTTTGCTGTAAAAGAAAAAAAAAACCTGGTTTGAGACTGCAGCTCACTGATTAAAACATTTATCACGACAAACAGGATTTCCTTTCATTTTCTAACAACTGCATCAGTTTATTATATATTTTGTCAGGGATCATGGAAAAGAAAACAATTTCACAGAGAAGAGCTGCTTTGTTTACACGCTCCAAATTTCCCCTATCTGATTCAAATCTGGGTTGATCGGAAATCTCAGATCTCTGTTTACATGGACACTTAAGCCGGGCGTACACTGTGCGACTTTTTCACTCGCAGCGTTCAGCTTCAGCTCAAACTGTACGACTTCCTCGCAGAGCAGATCTCACGAGTCATGTGCTCACACTGTACGACCCAGTTCTCGCATGCGACCTGACTGCTCACACTGTACGTCTGGTAGCAACACGTCGGCCCTAAAAATGTGCTAAAAATAGCAGTTTTTACACAACACGTCAGACTTTTTTGTCTTGCCCGTTGTCCTTCGGGAGTGCTGCAGGAGGACACACAGGGATTTATGGGGGTTGGATGAGGAAAACGAAATAAAGAAAGTGAATCTGTGTTTTGTGATCAGTTTAATTTGACATGAACACGACAAACACGCTTTCTTGACAATCTTTGTGAGTAAAAAAAAAACGTGTAGAAACAAAAACGAACAGCGTGTGTTATTAGGGAAATAGCGAGCGACCGGCGTTGATGCATGATTGCGCATGCGCCGTGAGCGGTTCTGACACTTTTTTTGGGATCGTAGCTGCTCGCAGCTGCTCGCAGCGCCGCTTCAACAGTGCGATACCCTCACGAGGGACGAGCGAAATATTAAACACGCCAGAAGTCCGTGCGACCTCACGACTGCTGATCGGCGGATGGGCACGTGGTGTTAATCGCCTCTCGTAACCCCCTGTACACTACACGACCGCTCGGCGCAAAACTCGCCCCGATGTCGTGGCTTCTCGCACGACCGGAAAATCGGCTCAAAAAAGTGAAAAAGTCGCACAGTGTACGCCCGGCTTTACTCAAATGATCCGATCATGCCGTGAGTATACATGCACCAATCAGATTAAATAGGATGAGCATGCGCAGAGTTGTCTTTCCCAGAATAAAAATTGTAAACAAACGCCATCTTGTCTGCACGTCTTTTCACTCGCATTTTATTTTCTCCCATTATGGACCAGTTCTGTTAACCTCCCACCACGTTTTCAACTTGTCCTGAGCATCTGCAAAGGCAGAAAGACGTCACGCTGAAGTTGTACACGTGCGGAGGGCATTATTTTACTCCAGCAATTCTAATGGTGTGTACATGGACGTCAGTGGGAATGATGATGGAACAAAACCATTTTAATTCCGATTGGGCCGTATCGGATCAGAATATTCCAATTAACATGTTTACATGAAGAATGTTTGATCTGATAGAGCGTTCATTCTGATTACTTGTGGCTATGTAAAAGTAGCTATTGAAGATTGTGTGGATCTATTCAAATGATCTCCACGCCTTAAAGTCCGTTAATGAAAATATAAACTGCATACCCAAAATCTATATTGCAACCGGATGAATCCTTTGTCTCCTGAATATAGTGGGATGCTAAGTTCTGACAGCATTGTTAATCTTCATGATTTTCCTGTATAAATCGTTAGTCGTTACAATAAAATATTTCAGTTACATATGACATATAGCAGACACGCAGTGATATTTGAGAAGTGATACAAAGTTTATAGGATTTACTGAACGTGTGCAATAACTGTTTACACAAAATTAAACAGGTGCATACATGTGGGCACTAGGGCTGCAACGATTCGTCAACGTTGTCGACAAATATCCACAATAGAAATAGTCGGCAATGAATTTCATTGTCGACGTTGTCGCCAGATGCGTTTTTTCCGACCGAGTGAGGCATATCACTTCATTACAATCTCTGCCGAGAGTCGCACATGCGCAATAGCTTCTCTGCTGAGCGCCAACTAACAGAAATGGCAGTGTCCAACACAGCAGCTACGGGTACCAAAACATCAAAGGTTTGGGGGCCTTCTAGCCTGGATTTGGCGAATAAAAAGATTACTTGCATTATTTGCAAAGCAGTCCTTGCGTATCACGGCAGTACCTCGGTGATGCATGAACACTTAGAGAAAGCATGTCAGACAGTTGAATGAAACAGAGTCTGACTCACCTCGGTAAGATTCAAATAACACAAAAGCCAATATGTTTTGGATGTACATTGTACATTTTTTAAACATATTCTTGCTTTAAAAAAAGAGGGATTTAATGTTATGCCCGACTGTGCCTGACAACAGTATTTTAATTTTATTTATGCATTTAGGTCTATACTGACTGGGCACTGTGCCTAATTGGTGTTAGGGCATTTTTATTTACTCCATCCATCCATCCATCCATTTTCATCCGCTTATCCGGAGTCGGGTCGCGGGGGCAGTAGCCTAAGGCGAGAGGCCCAGACTTCTCTCTCCCCAGCCACTTGGGCCAGCTCCCCTGGGGGAATCCCAAGACGTTCCCTGGCCAGGTGAACGTCTGGCCCTCCACCGTGTCCTGGATCTACCTTTAGGGCTCCTCCCGGTTGGACGTGCCCGGAAAACCTCACCAGGGAGGCATCCAGGAGGCATCCTGACCAAATGCCCGAGCCACCTCAACTGGCTCCTCTCGATGTGGTAAATTTTTATTTACTTTTAGTATGAATTGGCCTATCAGCAGTAAAGTTCAATAAAATATGCATTTTCCATCGAAGTACCCATTTTTTTGTGCTTATTATCATTTTTCACATAATTAAAGCAATCTCATGCTAAATTTAAGAAAAATGTAATAATTATCCAATGAATCGGGTAATCGTTTCAATAGTCGGTGAATAGTCGACTATTAAAATAGTTGTTAGTTGCAGCCCTAGTGGGCACTGTTGTCATTTTATTCATTCCAAAACATTTTGAACTAATTATTGGAACTCTAAATTGGTTTAGTAAACTCAGTGACCCTTGACCTCCATACACAGGTGAATCATGTTATGAGAAAGAGTATTTGAGGGGCCAGTTGTACGTTTCCCTCCTCTGAATATTCTCTGAAGAGTAGCAACATGGGGTCTCAAAACTACTCTCACTTGAAAACAAACATTGTTCACCATCATGGTTTAGGGGAAGGATACAGAAAGCTGTCTCAGAGGTTTCAGATGTCTGTTTCCACAGTGAGGACGATATTGAGGAAATGGAAGACCGCAGGCACAGTTCAAGTTAAGGCTCCAAATGGCAGACCAAGAAAAATGTCAGATGAACAGAAGTGAAGAATGGTCAAGCAGTCAGTCAACCCACAGACCTGAACCAAAGACCTACAACATCATCTTGCTGCAGATGGAGTCACTGTGCATCGTTCAGCTATTTGGTACACTTTACACAAGGAGATGCTGTATGTGAGAGTGACGCAGAGGAAGCCTTTTCTCCTCCCTCAGCACAAACAGACCTGCTTGAGGTATGCTGAAGCACATTTAGACAAGCCAGCTACATTTTGGAATACGGTGCTGTGGACTGAGGAAACTAAAACTGAGTTATCTGGGCATAACAAGGGGCGTTATGCATGGAGGAAAACGAACACAGCAGTCCAATAAAAACACCTGCTACCTACAGTAAAACATGGTGGTGGTTCCATCATGCTGTGGGGCTGTGGCCAGTGCAGGGACTGGGAATCTTGTTAAAGTTGAGGGGACACATGGATTCCTCTCAATATCAGCAGATTCTGGAGACCAATGTCCAGCGGCCTCATTTATCAACCGTACTTACGCACAGATCTGTGTACGAATTTACGCATAGTGTGGCATTTACCAATTTGTACTTGTGCGTAGGAATGTTCCTAATCTGAACCCATGCGTACGAACAGCGTCTAGTGGTAGAACGGGGAACCGCAGCTCTGAATGTCTCAGTCATCCATGCGTGTTGCTCATCTACAAATTATATTTACCCAATAAATAATTATTTAGGTGGACAATACAGCTGTGTCTCATTGTTAAACCCTAAAACCCATAAAAGACACCCGCGCCCGACAGGAATCTGACATTATCAATATCATGGCTGATCTGTGTTATTTGAGGATTTAACAGATTGTGCTCTCTGGAGGGAACGCGTTCTCTGTGAGCGCACTGATCTCAAAGGAAATCCTTCTTCTTTACTGTGGTTTTGGACCCTTAGTGGCACGAGAGACAAACCGCACGAGTCCGATTCCACTTCATATTTTATTTTACAACTATGAGAACCCTCCAGAACCTCCTCTGCTCCACGATCATACACATCGCATTGCCAAAATAACCAGACTGAATGACAGCTCAAAGGATGCTGCACTCTCAGACAACATTTCCAAATAAAACTATCTCAAAACAGAACAACTCCTTAAATGTAAAATGTAAATGACAACCCGTTACTCTACGATTTAACAGATTTGCTCTTTTATTTATTCCCGATGGGAACCTCTCCTCTGTCCCGACCGAGTTTATAACCGCTACAACTTTCTTTTGCACATCAGCAACCAGTGTTTTGATCTCACTGTCAATAGTTTTGTTTTCTTTTTTCGAAAAATACATAAATAATAAACAAGAAATCCCCTCTTGTGCTAAGGACGTAGCATGACAAATATGATTAATTGAGGGCATTTCTGTATGTAAATGAATGGACATAAGCTCCTGGGTGCACACCGGTGGCATTTATCATCAGACGATTGTGTAGGAATGTGCGTACAAGAGGCCATTGCACGTTTCATAAATCAGGAGTACATCCTAAATTTGATTTCTAGGAAGGAATATAGGAATGTTCGTATGAATGTTTTGATAAACGAGGCCCCATTGACAAAGCTGAAGCAGTACCGGGGCTGGATCTTTCAACTAGACAACGTCCCTAAACACTAATCAAAATTTACTAAGGCATTTATGTAGAGGGACAAGTACAACGTTCTGGAACGGCCATCTTAGTCCCCAGAGCTGAATATTATTGAAAATCTGTGGTGTGAATTAATGAGAGCTGTCAATGCTCAGAAGCCATCAGGCCTGTATGAACAAGAGATGTTTTGTAAAGAAGAATGGTCCAAAATACCTTTGTTGAGGGTCTGACCTCATGAGGAAATTACTATGCAGTGATTTTCTCCAAAATGACTGTGCTTAAATTGCTCTGAAAAGCAAATAATCACATCAGCGCCAAGAAACTTCATTTCCCATGATGCTTTTCACACGGAAGCATTGTGATGACGTCACCGCCTAGTACCAGAAACACGTTCTGCGCATGTGCGGGAAGCCGTGGAGCTTTTCCCGCGAACTAAGACCATAAATCTTCAGCAGAGACAAAGAATCCTCGTTCTTTTGCCCAGGATACCTGGCGGTAAGGACACGCTTGTCAACGCTCCGACAACTTGAGCACGCGGAAGCTCTAAGTGCCAAGTTGAGCCACGGAACTGCTGGAAACTAAACTGCAAGCCCATCAGATCTGCTCGTTTCTGCTCCCCTCCAGCTGATGTTTGAGGACACAGAACTGCGGAGGAAAGCAACAACTCCATCAAGCACGCTGTAAGTTATAACTCAGCACAGAAAGAAACTTTGCTGTCTCTGTCCAGCCCGTGGAGAAACACTCGTGAACGCCAAACAACGGAGAAAGCATCAAACCGACGGATGACGCTGGAAACTGCGGAGAAAAACGGAGAACCGTCAAGTCATAACAGCGGGGGACGCCTTGCTGCTTTGGTGATCAGAAAACTCATTTTTTTCTCTCCTTTTCTTCTCCCGTTTCCTCTATAGTCCAGAATAAGCAATAAAACCGCGCTATTGCTTAAAAAGTAGCTTCGTGTTTTCCTCTTTCGTCCCAAACACGTCCGTCGGGTCATTTTGAAAGAATAAACTGCTTATTGATCATTGTTTGGTATCTTAAAATGGTTTCTGTCATGGCCAGGCTGAAACTAAAAGATATTAATTTGTGATTAATCTTTTGTGTTGTTTCATGATCTTTTGAAATGTTTTGAGTGATTTAAGGTTAAGTTACTACTGATTCTAAGTGCTTTGGAAGTTAAAGTGCAAGTTGCCACCCACACTTTAGCCAGACAAAGGGGTCAGCCATCTTGTATTCAAGACTCCATTTTGAATCCATACACACGCACACACACACACACACACACACACACTACTCCTTTGTGAGAACAAAGGACCCCATTCATACATCCTCCATCACATGCAAACACATCCATCTTCAATCATATCACACGGTTATTATTCATCTATTCCACTGTTTATTCATTTGACAAATTGTTAATTAAATGTTATAAAATTCAGATTTTTGTGTCCAGTAGCTTTGTTGTGTCGAAGAGAAGTCTCTGCTCCGAGGATTCTACGAACTTCAAGAAAGACTGATAAGAGTTTTGGATTCATTTCCCTTTCTAATTAAAGGGTGGTGCCCCGAAGATATCTAAGAATATCTTAATTAATTAATAAATCAGTAAATAGTTCCATATTTACAGAATTTATTGAATAATCCAAAAGTAAGTTAAAACTTACGAATTGTTCGCTCCTAATAACCCCAACATTTTATTGGTGCGGCCGTGTGAGGCTTGGATACACAGAGATTTCTATCCGGCACAAACAAACAAATAAATCCAAAGAGCTTGAATTAAAAATAATCCGTTGTTCAGCCTTGAACCAGCAACAGAGTGGTGCTGATTTCGCTGAGCAGGAAGCTGCATCGAACTCTCACCAGTAACTCAGTGCTTCTTTAAAGGTGCAACGTGTAAATTAATTCTGGTTGACCTTTTAGGTTAAAAATTCAGTTTTTCCTTAAAGGTGCAACGTGTACTTAATTCTGGCTAACCTTTTAGGTTAAAATTCAGCTTTTCCTTAAAGGTGCAACGTGTAATTAATTCTGGCTAACCTTTTAGGTTAAAATTCAGTTTTTCCTTAAAGGTGCAACGTGTAATTAATTCTGGTTAACCTTTTAGGTTAAAATTCAGTTCCTCATTAAAGGTGCAGCGTGTAAGTAATTCTGACTAACCCTTTTAGGCTAAAATTAACTGCTAATTTAGCGACTTTAACTCACAGTGGCTATTATAACTAACTGAAACCTTCACTCAAAGACTGATAACACCTTGTTTGCTAATATTCTGAAGGAATAACTAGCATATTTAACACTGCAAGTGTTGTAAGACGTTGCTACGGCAACGCACCAGCTTTTGCTAAAATACTGAAAGGAATAGTATTTTAAGCGTCAGTCACGGCAGTCCGTGCAATTTTAAAACGCTAAAACCTGTGCGCACAAAGGTTAATTTAGTGTTTTTCTGCTACAAAACTAGCAGTTGCTGCCAAAAGGTGCAGCTTTGAGCTATCTGCAGAAGCTCTACTAGGCTATTTTTGGTTCGGTTGTTAAAATGGAGGGACAGAGTAGTGAACTGACCAACTCCCAGCAACCAGGTGGCGCTGCGGCCCACGACTATGAACCTGGCCTTCTTTCTGGACAAATATTGTCCAAACTGGTCGCGGTTGCTCGAGAACCCGACTACCCTTCTAGGGATTTCACTGAAGAACAGCGTAGCGTCGAGCTAGAAGCTGTAATTGATCAAATAGAAAACCCGGATGGTACAAAACCAATCCAGGTTCACTTAGCTAAGTTAGCCCTGATCCTCTATGAGAGAGGACTCCAACGTGGTCAGAAGATCATGAACCTCCAGAGTATGCTAGCTGAAAAACATCGAAATGGAAGGCTGATCGAGGAAGACAACACCAGCACCGATTCTGGGGAAGATGGGGAGAAGACCCCGCCCCCCTCTGCTGATGACAACAGACAGTGGGAAGGGGGGAAACACCGTGACTCTCTGGACGGACGCACGCCGCAGGGGAGAGATGAAGCTTATCTGTCCCAACCTTCGGCCCCGTTCCCTACACACACTATAGGGCATTCAGGACCACCTAGGGGCCGAGGGCAGTTCGCCCTCGAACCCCAGGTTGGACCACCACCCTCATCTTCACGGCCTTCTCAATTAGTGAGAAGCCGACCAGCCGAGCGGCACCTCTATTTAGACCGCTCCCCCAGTCCACGAAGGGTGCAAGGTGCCGGCTGGGGTTATGCACAAGCCCAAGCTGCACCTCAACCATCCACCCATCCTAGCTACTCCGGTATTCGGCATGCCGATAACCAGCTGCATGACCAAGCATCATACGCCAGTCCGTACCCGGACAGAGCGTATTACGCAGAAGCCCCAGTTGAAAGACGCAGGCTGCACTTCGCAGACGTGCCCCGGGAGGAGGACCTCCCAAGACACCCACGTGACGTGCCAGCAGCCCGCCACAACATGCCGGACCCCGATTTGGGCCCCAGGAGTCAACATTGGGAGCCCAGAGCACACCAGCGATATCCAGCGCCCTCTGAGACAGACCGTGGGTCAGAGTCAGAGGATGACGCGCCGTACCGTGAGTCAGGGCTCCGTGTACGTCAAATTGAATCGCTAGCTAAAGACATAGAACGCTTTGATCCTAACACCAATGAATCCAACGTTGACGATTATCTCAGGGAGATAGAACGTTGTCTGCTTGATCTTCCAGCACCTTCTTCAAGGGAAAAGCTCAAGCTAATTTGGAAAACCACATCTAGAACGGTGCACGGTTTCATGGAAACTCTACCACCTGACATTCGTGATCGGTACTCCTCGCTCTGCCGAGCGTTGAGGGATGAATACGCCACGTATGCAGACTCTGCGTCAGCTACAATGGGGGCCTTCTCCATCAAACACTGGAGAAACGAACCCCCCAGAGAGTATTATCGCAGACTCAAAAGTGCTTATTTCCAAGGTCGAAACGGCCCTGGGCTCGAGGAAGACCCTGCCTTCAGATCCCTGTTCATTCACAACCTGCACGAGTGTGTTCGCTCCGAAGTCTCAATGTATTGTCGGATGAAGAAACTGACAACTCAGGAGATTCGGAGATACGCTCAACAGGCTTGGGAAGCCGGCGGAAAGCCCCAAAAGCCTGACGCACATCACCGCGTCATGCACCTAGCTCCCGACGCCGAGCCGCGTTTGGAGCTTGAAGGCACAGAAGCTCCACCCACTAAGCCAAAATCTGCTAAACCTAGACCTGTTAAACCGCGAGAGCAGTCCCAATCTCCTCAACAGGGGAAGGGGGGTGCTGATTGGCCGCCTAGGTCTGGACAATCAGACAGGAAGTGGCCCAACCAAAACCAACGGCAGGCAGGTTGGAACAGTGGAAGGTTTAAGGAGCGCCGCCAACAGGTAAGTCCCGAACGCAAGTCCGCAGGTGAGTACTTGACCAAAGCCGACCTCCAGGAGATGTTTCAGCAGTTCCTAGCTAAACAGAAGGAACAGCTGAGATCTGCAGGAGAGACCCCTGCACCAAAGTCTTCTTCTAAGAAGCCAGACCCAGAGCCAACGTCCGCATGACTAGGCGTGGCTCAACCTCCCAGCGTGGCCAGGACCTACCTGATCAGCTGGGGAAACACTACTGGTAGATCACAGGAGTCTCCTGAAATCTACCCCCCAGAGAAACCTGATACTAAATTTCTGAAGTTCCTTGGTGACTTAACAAACCATGATCATGCTCGCCGTTTGTACTGTAGCACCAAGGTAGGTGGATGCATACAGGTTGATGCTCTGCTGGATACCGGCTCAGAAATCACCCTGATGTGCTCCACACTGTTCCATCGCGTGTCTGACACCATGCGGTCGCTCGGGAAACCAGTCCAGGTAGAACCCTGTGACCTGAAAATCACCAGCTACACCCAGACCCGGGAGTGTATCACTCACCGGGCGTGGCTGGACATCACCTTCCAAGACATGACTCTGGTTCACCCGTTTTATGTCTGCCAGCTAGACACCGAACCACTTCTCATTGGTCAGGACCTGCTTGAACGTCTAGCTCCCCTCATCGACTGCCAGAAGGGTCAACTGTGGGCCCAGGTGGACACACCTAAGCCCTGGAACCCAGATAGCAGCCGACCATCCTCCATTCTTGAAGTCAGCATAAGTGAGCCGCAAAACCCTTGTTCCAAGGTCATGCCCCTCCCTACGGCTCCCACAGACGATGACCGCCTGCAAAGGCACGAAACCGCTCCTGGAACTCCGCTCCGCGCACATTCATCTTTTCTCTGCTCGCTGAAGAACGTCAGCCTGCAGCCATATGCACCACACATAGTTGGTGGTCTTACCATCAACTGCACCCACATCTCAGATGCTCGCCTTGCTCTTTGGTCTGAAAAGTCAGCCATCAGCCAGCAGACGTTTGAACACCTGCGTCAGAAGGACCCCCTTCTGGTCAGCGTGACACGTAGCCATCGGCTCTTGTCACCTACTTGGCCGCAGAGGCTCCTGAAAGCGCCAGAGGTCTGCTCTCTGACTATCCAACTTGGAGCAAGACAGCTCACACATACATTCAGCATCATACCACAGCTTGATCCACCTGCACTCATCGGAGCAGATCTGCTGGTTCGACTCGGTGCCCAGCTGGACACTTGCAATCAAGTCCTTTGGGCCCGAGCCACACCATCCTCTGAGCCTCGCTCAGAAGGCCCTGAACACTTGCTGTCCGGTCAGACCATTCCACAGGCCTGCCGTGCAGTGGTTGAGGCCAGCACGGTTCTGCCCCCACAGGTCAAAGGAGTGCCTGTTCGTCTGACTCTGATGAAGCATCAGAAGCTGCCAGGCACACAGGCCTTCTTCCAGCCATCACCACACTTCTTGGAGCTCAACTTAGCCGTCTGTGGCACGCCACTCTTGGAGCTGAACAATCGTTCTGCCTACTTGTTGGTCGAAAATCCGACCCGGAGTCCTATCCACATGCCGGCAGGAAAGCCCTTGGGCATGCTGATAGATAGCTCATTCCATGACTTTGAACTTTCAGTCCCCGTGATCGGACAACTTCCGTTGTTCTTGAACGACAGACAGGTTGGTGTAGACACATTCAGTACTTTCCCTTCACAAATGATTACCATCAAGCGGCATGAAGCCCTTCCTAAGGAACCCATTTGCAGTGCAACCTTAGATACTGACAACGGTCAGTGTCTAACGGTTTTTGCAATAAATACTCAACCCTCTGAGTCACCGGTTGAAAGCCCGGAACATCAGAGACCCTCCTCCTCTGAACCTTATGACGGCTTCGAGGCCGAAGTCAGCCAGCAGCTTGACAAAGCGGATGCGCTGGAGTCAGAGGAGCAGAGAGCAGAGCTTAGAAGCCTGTTCTACGAGTTTCAGTCCGTCTTATTCAGGGACTCCCTGGACTGTGGACTCACAAACCTGCATACGGTTCGCATTCCAACGAACCCGAATGCCCCTCCTACTTTTGTACGTCAGTACAAGATTCCCCTCGCTGCTTATGAGTCGATCCAGGAGATCCTCGATCAGCTGAAGGAGAAAAACATCATCAGAGAGTGTAACTCCACTTACAACTCTCCCATCTGGCCGGTTCTGAAACCGACTGGGAAATGGCGTCTCACCATAGACTATCGCGCACTGAACAAACAAGTACCTCTCTCCAGGTGGCCTATGATCCATTTAGATCAGGAGCTAGCCAGAGTCGGAGATGCTCGTTTCTTCTCTACGGTTGACGTAGCCAACGGCTTCTGGACCATGAAGGTTGAGCCGGCGGACCAGTATAAACTGGCTTTCTCCTTTGGAAATCGCCAATATACTTGGAACCGCTGCCCCTTTGGCTACTCTAACTCACCTGCCGAGTTCAACATCTTCCTCCACAAAGCCATGTCAGATGCTGCTTCCAGAGGGAACCTCATATATGTCGATGACATCTTGATGAGGAGTCGAACCTTCGAGGAGCACCTGGTTGAGCTCCGTCATGTGCTGCAACAGCTCGCTGACGCCGGAGCTAAATTGGCGATTCTCAAGGGACAGTGGTGTCGAACCAAAGTGGAGTATGTTGGACTGCTGGTTGGCCCTAATGGAGTCGAGCCCCAAGCGGGACGCATTAGAGCCATTCAGGACATCAAAGCCCCAGCTAATCTGACTGAACTCAGGAGCTTCCTCGGAGTCTGCAACTACTCCAGGCAGTTCATTGAGGAGTACGCTGAAATAGTAGGGCTGGGGGTAAACGATTATTTTTAAAACGATTATTCTGACGATTATTTTATCGAATAGTCGACTATTCTAATGACTATTTAGAAAATTAATCTAATGATTATTTTTCTATTGCACAGTTAACAAAAACCAGAAAATCTCAAATAAATTCCTCAAAAAAATTGATAAATTCTTACTGTAAGAGAATAAACACTACAGGCCTTCCATTTTGTATACCACTGCGTTTATTGTGTTGCGGTTGGTTATGTTCTGGTGACGTGTAGAACTTGGGAGTGCAGGCTGCTGCCTGAGAGGTGGTAGAAGATGGAGTGTCTCCATGCTGCTTTGTTTTGGTCACTTATGTGCGTGAGGCGAGTGGTCTTACGGGTTAAACCAAACTCAGGTGATATTTTACACTAAACCGAAAACCCACAACACTCTAAATGTAATAAAAGGGAGATCTACACCACAAAAAAGATCAACTCTAAACCAAAACGTAACAGCTTATCCCAACGCAAGAAGCTGTTAGCGAAGATGCTAACAGTAGCTTTACCAACGTTAAGTTGAAGTTACCAAGTTTAAATAAACCAAAAACACCCAGCAGCAAACAGACCAGCACGGAGGAGAGACTGCTACCACCAAAACAGCTCTCCTCATGTCTGAAAGAAGCTCCTTAATGAAGGGAGAAGCGCTCCCGGTGATTTTCTACATCTGCGATAGACACGAAGCAGCGCATCTGACCCCGGAAGTTGTTGTCCGTTGCCGGGAGACGAAGGGGCAAAACAGGAAAATAATCTAGTAGAGGACGGACGTTGTTCCGGGTCTTCGGTATTTGGCGGAGATGTTAGTGAAGGCGGAGAAGAGGGCGAACTAGAGGAAAAACAGGCAGATTCCTCCTCTATTTACAAACTCCTGGGGATGCAACAAGTGGGCGCGGTGCGTCGACTTCCGGATCTGACGTCGACAAATTTTTAGAATCGAGCCGTCGACTTCGTCGAGGCTTCGCTACAGCCCTATGAAATAGCAAGGCCCCTCACGGAGCTGCTTCGGAACGACACCCCTTTCGTGTGGGACAGACCCCAAGAACTCTCCTTCCAGTTCCTAAAACAGAAGTTGGCGTCCGCACCCTGCCTGGCTTACCCAGACAAGGATAAAGAGTTCTACATAGAGGCTACTTTCTCCTCTCACTGCCTGAGCGCTGCTTTGAAGCAGAAACACGATCAGGACATGAGAGTTGTGGCATACGCCAGCAAGCCTCTGAGCAAGGTGGAACTCCAGTTCTCAGACTGCGAGAGAGCTCTCCTCTCTACAGTCTGGGCCGTCGAACACTTTCGTAGTTACATCGGTGGACAGAAAGTGATCATTGAAACGTGTCATCAGCCTGTTACCTTCCTAAACAGCCAGCGTCTGCGCGAAGGAAGAGTGTCAAACAGCCGCATTGCGACGTGGATGATGGTGCTCCAAGGATATAACATTGAGGTCAAGTATGGTCAGAACACCAAGCTAGCGCTAGGACAAGGGCTAGCAGGCTGCCAGCACTGTGACTCTGACTCCGTCATGGGCCCCCTGGACACACCTGCCGCAGTCTACCCAACCGCATCCAATCATCGCTACTTTGATGAGAATGTTTGCCAAGGGCTTCCGAAAGTTTACACTGATGGATGCTCCTACCTTCACGAAGGCCAGCTCCGTGCTGGGGTTGGAGTTGTTTGGGTGGACTGTGACACAAAGCAACCAAATCACTACCGGTTGGGCCAAAAGTCTAGTCAGTACGCCGAAATCGCTGCAGTGTTGATAACCCTCCAGCAGGCAGCAGCCTTGGACATCACTCAAATCGTCCTTTGCTCAGATTCAAACTACGCTAGACACAGCTTCATATCTCACTTCCCCATGTGGAAGGAGAACAACATGAAAAATGCCAGGAACAGAGACGTGAAACACTCGGAGTTATTCCTAGCGTGTGATCTGCTCACCACTGAGAAAGGCATAATGGTCTACTGGAAAAAGGTCAAAGGTCACTCCAGGACCATAGGTCCGGAGAAAGATGGTAATGACGAAGCTGACCGCCTTGCTAAGCTCGGTGCTGACCAGGGAACCTGCTGGGAATTCAAAGACGAGTGGCTTCCACCCAAGGCCGTTCACGAGGTCTGTGCGATTACTCGTCGCCATGCTAAACAGGCAGACGAACCTCAGAACATTGGGGTACCCGTGTTTCTAGGCAGACAACCACATGACGCGGACCTAGTCACCATGCAGGAACAAGATCCTGACCTGAAGCTCATCCGCGAGCTTCTCCAAAAGGGCCCGATGTCTAAACAACCGTCACCACCTACTGGCGCAAGCCGAGATTTGGTAACCCTGCAACGTCAACTCGCGCATCTGAAACTACAAAACGATTTGTTAGTTTACATACGTGACGATCACAGCCCGCCGCGCTGGGTTGTTCCACTCGACCACAGAGGAGTGATGCTTGCCTACGCCCACGACACTCCGGTTGGAGGTCACCGCGGAGCAAAAGCTACCCTCGCGTCACTGACAGAAGTAGCGTATTGGCCGTCGATGTCCAAGGACGTACACAGCTATGTCCAAGGCTGCCTCATCTGTGCCCAGTTTCAACCCTCCCAGCCGCTTGCTAGAGCACCACTGCAACACAGGGGAATAACCTTCCCTTGGTCCCACCTGCAGATCGACTGGGTTGGACCGGTTCCCAAATCGGCAAGAGGAAACAAATATATGCTAACTGTAACTTGCAGTTTCACAAAGTGGGTTGAGTGCCTTCCAGCGCCAAACGATACAGCCGTCACAACCGCTGTACTGCTGATTAACCACGTTTTCAGTCGATGGGGACTTCCACTCTGCATTGACTCTGACCGAGGAACTCATTTCACATCCAGTGTAATGACGTCCCTGTTTGAACTTCTGGGAGTGGAAGTGAGATTCCACCTTCCCTATCATCCACAGTCATCCGGACAGGTCGAACGGATGAACCGCACGGTCGTCTCTATGCTCAAAAAGTACGTCTGCTCCACTGGGAAGGACTGGGACGTCAAGCTCCCTCTGGTCCTGATGGCCATACGGTCCACTCCACAGCGATCCACTGGGGTTACGCCCTTTGAGATGATGACCGGCAGACTGATGACTCTACCACTGCACCTCCTGTATCACCCAGAGGATGTCAGTGCTGCCACTGCCTATACCGCTCATCAGTATGTGGCAGACGTGAAAACACACCTCAGAGCTACGTTTGCGCACGCTCAGAAGAAACTGGAGACCAACGTAGAAGGCGCTAAAGCCTACTACGACCAAAAGACAACCAGCCGCGAATACGAGGTGGGTGACAAAGTATTCTACTTTCGGTTCGCCCAACCGGCACGCAAAGCTAAGAAGTTCCTGCCCTGCTGGTCAGGACCATTTGAGATCATGGCAAAACTCTCTCCAGTTGCATACAGGTTACGCATCACCAAAGCGAGACAGGAGCCTGTCTACAAATGGGTGCATGCAAACCAAATCAAACCCTACGTCAAACCATCCCCGCGGGTACAGAGACCAGACTCCCCGCAGGAGGTAGACGTAGTCTCGACATAGTTCTATGCATGGAAATGGAAAGGGGGGAAAGTGCACGTTTAACCCACTAACATGTACTAACCGACAAAGAACCAAGCCCCCCCCGCCGTCATTTTCACTAACCAAGAGAAACTCCTCCTAGAACGCTAACAGGAAGTACTTACTAAAACCTTACAGGGTACTCTTGTAACTGTCAACCTACATTCTGCTCTGATTAATGAATCTCTACGTGCAATCAAGACTTTGTCTGAAACCATACCTCAGGATATTGTGTACACACGAGTGGTGAGAGATTTGATGTAGGACCTGCTCAGGGAAGTAAGTTCCACGCTGGACAGCTTGGTTGAAAGTCGTATTTCCCCGTACTTGGTACCACTGGACCTGCTCAAAGTTAGCTTGACAGCTGCTACCCCTCTACTGTGCACCTTTCACAAATCCACCTAGCGTACAGCCTAAGTAGTGCAATGCCCATTCACGTTGAAAAAAATTAGAACTCGGTTTCCTGTTAAACGTTCCCATAATTGTGACACCTCACATCTATAGGTAGGTCGATGCTAAACTTTGGTATTTGAAAGGACGGTAGGCATTTCCACTTTGAACTAGAAACCTGACACTCCATCACCTCAACCTCGAACAGCATGACTCAGAGATTGAGATCATGGACGCTTTCCAGGGTTATAACTTTGCCTTCGATTTAGAAATTGTCCAACAATTACTGATTGAAGGAACCAAACTCGTTAAGTTCACACAAACCCCGCGTGAACTTACTTTGACGCTACATTGACACAGATTATACCACCTTAATCTGCACATTGGTCGCCCTGGGGATGGGATGGCTCATCACGGCCGTGATTGCTTATTCCGCCTACAGGCGTGTTAAGAAACTCCAAGATAAGATGCACTTGCTCACCTACGGTGTGCCTCGTAACCGCGTTCGGGGAGACTCCAAGCGTGAATGTACCACACCTGTCTAAAGGGGGTGAGCAACATTTTCTTTATTATTTTGTAACCCTAAGAGTAGTTCTCACTTTAGTCTACCTCACATTTTTATCTGAGTGTTGCATTATGTCACATTCTTTATAAGCTACACACTGAATGTATGACCTAAGAATGTATTTTATGAGACCTCAAGGTTGCTATGAATTTTCTTGGATGTTATATGTTACATGTTGTTTTTTTTTTTGGGTTTTCTGTATTTTTGTTTCTTACTTGGTCACATATTGACTAGTGGTTATGTGCCGGCCCAGCTCAGTCTGTCAATGACTCTGTCTGACGCACCAGCACATTGTAGTACCTCTTAGTTTTATGGTCCTTGTTTTAGCCCAAAGACTGTCCTGATCCACCCTTTGGACCAAAAAAGGGGGGAATCTTGGGACCACATAGGTCAATGCGCGTTTGCGAACTATGGACCTCGTACATCACCGCGTGCTCCACAAACTGAACTGTATGGCCGGCGGTGAGATGCCTTTGTGTCCCCTCGTGGAGTTAACCGCCCACCGACCTTCTTGCTTCTACACTACTACCTCTCGCATGGACGACAACTTCATTGCGTACCACCTGCGTGAGTGGCTTCTTCTCGTTATGCGCGTTGGGGACTATCCCGTTTCCTATCCTCTTTGTGCCTGACCAGGATCAAAGACCAAAGGCGCCAGGATCCAAGCCAAGACCAAAGACAAAGGCATCCAAGGAGACCAACGTCCTAAGGGACAAACCCACCTGTGCTTCCGACAATCAAGTCGACCTACATTCATGAGGAACAAACCCATCTGTGCTTCCGACGATCGAGCTTTGGGCGCGATCCCCGAAACCAAAAGGGGGAATGTTGAGGGTCTGACCTCATGAGGAAATTACTATGCAGTGATTTTCTCCAAAATGACTGTGCTTAAATTGCTCTGAAAAGCAAATAATCACATCAGCGCCAAGAAACTTCATTTCCCATGATGCTTTGCACACGGAAGCATTGTGATGACGTCACCGCCTAGTACCAGAAACACGTTCTGCGCATGTGCGGGAAGCCGTGGAGCTTTTCCCGCGAACTAAGACCATAAATCTTCAGCAGAGACAAAGAATCCTCGTTCTTTTGCCCAGGATACCTGGCGGTAAGGACACGCTTGTCAACGCTCCGACAACTTGAGCACGCGGAAGCTCTAAGTGCCAAGTTGAGCCACGGAACTGCTGGAAACTAAACTGCAAGCCCATCAGATCTGCTCGTTTCTGCTCCCCTCCAGCTGATGTTTGAGGACACAGAACTGCGGAGGAAAGCAACAACTCCATCAAGCACGCTGTAAGTTATAACTCAGCACAGAAAGAAACTTTGCTGTCTCTGTCCAGCCCGTGGAGAAACACTCGTGAACGCCAAACAACGGAGAAAGCATCAAACCGACGGATGACGCTGGAAACTGCGGAGAAAAACGGAGAACCGTCAAGTCATAACAGCGGGGGACGCCTTGCTGCTTTGGTGATCAGAAAACTCATTTTTTTCTCTCCTTTTCTTCTCCCGTTTCCTCTATAGTCCAGAATAAGCAATAAAACCGCGCTATTGCTTAAAAAGTAGCTTCGTGTTTTCCTCTTTCGTCCCAAACACGTCCGTCGGGTCATTTTGAAAGAATAAACTGCTTATTGATCATTGTTTGGTATCTTAAAATGGTTTCTGTCATGGCCAGGCTGAAACTAAAAGATATTAATTTGTGATTAATCTTTTGTGTTGTTTCATGATCTTTTGAAATGTTTTGAGTGATTTAAGGTTAAGTTGCTACTGATTCTAAGTGCTTTGGAAGTTAAAGTGCAAGTTGCCACCCACACTTTAGCCAGACAAAGGGGTCAGCCATCTTGTATTCAAGACTCCATTTTGAATCCATACACACGCACACACACACACACACACACACACACTACTCCTTTGTGAGAACAAAGGACCCCATTCATACATCCTCCATCACATGCAAACACATCCATCTTCAATCATATCACACGGTTATTATTCATCTATTCCACTGTTTATTCATTTGACAAATTGTTAATTAAATGTTATAAAATTCAGATTTTTGTGTCCAGTAGCTTTGTTGTGTCGAAGAGAAGTCTCTGCTCCGAGGATTCTACGAACTTCAAGAAAGACTGATAAGAGTTTTGGATTCATTTCCCTTTCTAATTAAAGGGTGGTGCCCCGAAGATATCTAAGAATATCTTAATTAATTAATAAATCAGTAAATAGTTCCATATTTACAGAATTTATTGAAGAATCCAAAAGTAAGTTAAAGCTTACGAATTGTTCGCTCCTAATAACCCCAACACCTTCAACCTTTTGGAGACTGTAAGCTACTTTTACACGATACAATTGGGATCTACAGTTGTCTTTCAAACTGTCTCCGCATGTTATTGGGAAACAAACAATGTGACGTACTCACTACTACGGATGTCAGTCAATGAGGCAGTCTGCCATACTCTGTCAAAGAAGACGCAAATACATCCTTTTCCTAAATAAACTTAAGTACCTCTCATTCCTGTATATTCACCCAATAGGGCTCAGAGATCCCTTGGAAACAATCAGCGGGTAGAACCATGGGTGAGAACAAAAGATGAACAAAACTAAGTCAAGAGATGGCATTTCATGTACCAAGAGCTAGCTTTTGTAGCTGAGGATCAGACCTCCAAGGTCCCTGCCTTTGGCTGCCTCCTGACACATAATGCGAGTGGTGAGCTTGTGGGAATGGGGACACAAGTCTTCTCTTCGGGCTATGCCTGGCCGGGCTCCATGGGTTAAAGCCTGGCCACCAGGTGCTCGCTAATGTACCCCAACTCCAGGTCTGGCTCCAGAGGGGGGCCCCGGTGACCCGAGTCCAGGCAGGGGAACACTGTTTTTATTTGTGTTCATCATCATAAGGGGTGTTTGGGCTACACTGATCCCTCACCTAGGACCTGTTTGCCATGGGTGACACTACCTGAATGTTTAGCCACGTTTTCGACTTGTCCTGAGCGTCTGAGCGTTAGCTGGTTAGTCAGAATTTACCACTCATCTTTGAGACATCCTCACCGTGATTAGAGATTGCTGTTGTGACTGATAATTCTATGCAAATATGTCTAACTGCCTTTGAATTGGCAGTGACATGTTTTTTAATTAAATAAAATTTTAAAAAAGGACTTTTTTTGTTGAAGTTATTGACCAAAATATAAAAAACTTAACAAGTACAGCTCAGTGGGATCCACTCTAGTCAGAAAAAATAAAACATTAGGCGTGTTTCCACTACAAGAACTTCAGGGTAGATTTACAGGAACCTCCCGACATGCACGTGTCTCCACCTGACCGGTTTTTGGGCCGTTTTCAGAAACCTTCTGAGTGCCTGCTCTGGACTAGGTACTTCGAACGGTGGAGTAGCTGAGCAGAACCTCCGGTTAACTCATGCTGATTGGTTGTAACTCAGAAGGAAATTACATCAGCAGACGTCCAAAACAACCGGCAGCAGTAAATTTAGAAGAGTAGCTGGTGAAGCAGAATGGAAGCAAAAGAAAATAAGCACAGATTGCATTTAAATTTCCCCATAGCTGTTGGAAAAAATGCAGAAATTCCCTCACAGACTTCACACTTGGGCTGGCATTTCAGGCACAGCCCTAGATTGGTTTAGGTCATACTTTTGTAACAGGTCTGCTAGGGTCATGTTGGATGGCTGTTCATCCGAGTCACAGCCTCTACGTTGGGGTGTCCCACAAGGTTCAATTCTCGGCCCATTACTGTTCAACCTCTATATACTGCCCTTAGGAGCCATTTTCAGAAAGCACGCTGTCTCATACCATCTTTACGCTGACGACTGTCAAATCTACTTTTCATTTAAGCCAACTCAATCAACGAAAGTTCTGTCTGATTGTATCCTTGAGGTCAAGCAATGGCTAGCTGATAACTTCCTCCATCTCAATGACTCCAAAACTGACTTAACTGTCTTCAGTCCTTACAGTACCACGGCGACTCATCAACCTGACCTCAACTATCTCTCACCTAATGTATCCTCTGTAATCTCCAACCTTGGAGTAAAAATGGACCAGGCTCTGAAGATGGATGCCCAGGTCAATAACACAGTTAAATCATGTTTTTACCAACTAAGACGCATCTCGAAACTAAAGCACATCCTGAGTGTCCGTCTTCTGAAATCGGTGGTCCACACTTTTATCACTTCAAGGCTGGATTACTCTAACTCCTGCTTATATGGCATCAGTAAAGCAGCTCTTTCTAGACTTCAGCTGGTCCCGAATTCAGCAGCTAGGTTGCTCACTGGAGCTGACAGAAGACAACACATTTCTCCAATTCTGAAATCTCTCCACTGGTTGCCCGAATTATGCTTCTCACTTACAAATCCTTGAACCATCAAGTGCCTCCATATCTGTGTGAACTTGTCGATTACTACAACCCTCCGCATGCTCTCAGGTCTGAAGATAAGCTCATCCTAGCTGTTCCAAATGCACGTTAAAAAAGCCGTGGAGAAAGGGCTTTCTCTGTCTGTGCACCGAAGCTGTGGAACGCATTACCACTGCTAGTGAGGCAAGCACCAACAGCTAGCATTTTTAAATCACGCCTGAAAACTCACTACTTCAACCTAGCTTATACAACATAATTATGAACCTCACTTACATCCGCACTGTTTAAAAATGGACTCCACAATTATCGACTTCCGTACTATTGAGGTTCTTTTTAAAATGTTTTTTCTAATTTTTATTCACCCTGTGTCTTATTGATTTTTAGCTGTTATTTTTTGGGAATTTTGTTGTATTTTCTTTTTATCTTTTATCTGTGTTCGACATGTTTGTATAACGCCGGTTTAATTAACTAACATTTTTAGTGTAAAGTGCCTTGTTTGGTTGTAATGCCTTGTGAATGCGCTTTATAAATAAAATTGGATTGGATTGGAATTAACAGGGCTTGTCTCACAAAACTCAGAGCTGCTCTTGTCCTCTGAATGGATTAAATTATGATATACTTCTATAAAACAAATGTTTTTAATTAATATTATTAATGTTACTTTGGGCACTTTTTGGGGCTGATCAGTGATATCACTCACTGCCAAAGCAGTCGTGATACGCTGACGTCTATGCAAGTTCTGAAAGGGCTGAATTTGACTGCTGAGAGGACTCGGATATCCCATCTCCTGGTCAAGTTTCCCATCCCAGGAACTACCCTGGAGTTCTAGTAATGGAAGCATGCCTATTGAACTCAGATTTCAGGACAACACTGTCTACAGACATAAAAAAAATAAGTCTTCATATCAATGTGACTATTTTTTTACTTGATATTCCTGTGGTTGCTGCATCACCACAGGTCTGGCTCTAATGTGCCGAGATGGGAACACAGTGTGACAGACTCTGCAGCCCACACACGATCTGACAAAGCTGTCCTGATGTGACATACGGCCAACTCTCTCTCTCTCAAACACACAAATACACACACGCATAATGTCTGCATGAAAGTAAATGATTTTGCACACATAGACAACAGATGGCTGCAAAAATGATCTTAATTCCTCAATAAAGCATCAATCATGCCAAGTTTAAATTATTTTTTAATCAGAACCTCGCATTTTTCTCAGTGGATTTCTTTGTCTTTTAAACTTTCCATTTGTTTTGTGTGAAATTTCATCAGAAAACAAGATGGCGGTGGGTAATAGGATGTGTTTTTAAAGCTCCTGACTTGTCTTCTTCATAAAGGTGGTTTTCAGCCTGAAATTGATATGATACTCAACCCCTAACACTTTGTTTTAGATCTTACGTGCATTGTGGTTCCATGACAGCTCAAAAGAGTAAGAGCACTCACGCTGCTGCCCAGGAAGTAGATGCATCCTCTGAGCAGTTTGCAATCGCAGCAGTCTCTACTCCTTCGGATCCCCCAACACCGGGTTGTAGCCCTAATAAATCTGTTGAAGCTGAAAGATGATATAAACAAAACATTAAAGTCTTAATTATCAGAGATGTTTGGAGTTAAAGAAGGATGCTGTGATGGAGGATTTCAACTGATTAAGGGAGAGCTATGGAATATAACTCATTACGGACATCGAGCAGGTCAGGATGAGCATAATGGAGGTAAAGGTCACCTGGTCTGGCGAGGTTGACTCCCTACGGAATACAGTGGTGGAGCTCAAGAAGAACATTTCAGAACTGCAAGGTAAATATGATGACCTTGAAGGTTGGTCAAGAAAATAGACCCTGGGTATAACCTGACCACATGGTGTTGAAAATGCTGAAAGAAGTGCTGCAGTTGGAGAAAGAGTTGATAGACAGATCCCGTAAAGTATCCAAGCAGGTGGGTAACGAACCTGGAGATATCTGGCTAAGGTACATTTTTACCAAGACTGCACTGAGATTCTGACTCGCAAACATTCCCGAGGCCAGCTTCGCCCAATGGGGCAGTGGTTGATATCTTCCCTTACATGACAAGGTTGCCAAATCCAGAGCTGCTTTTGCTGATGTGAGGACGCCTGCTTTTGTCTTTACAATTCTGGAACCAATACAGCCGAAGACCTTAGAATGAACATTCACCCTCAACAACTCTGAAATGTAAGCGGGAGCCAGAAAGCCTTGATGAGATTTAAAATTAAATATGAAAAGTTTAGATTTAATCCAAAATCTAACAGGTAGGGCTGTAGCGAAGCCTCGATGACGTCGACGGCTCGATTCTAAAAATTTGTCGACGTCAGATCCGGTAGTCGACGTACCACGCCCACTTGTTGCATCCCCAGGAGTTTGTAAATAGAGGTGGAATCTGCCTGTTTTTCCTCTAGTTCACCCTCTTCTCCGCCTTCACTAACATCTCCGCCAAATACCGAAGACCCGGAACAATGTCCGTCCGCTACTAGATTCCTTTCCTGTTTTGCCTGCCTTTGTCTCCCGGCAACGGAAAACAACTTCCGGGGTCAAATGCGCTGCTCCGTCTCTATAGCAGATGTAGAAAATCACCGGGAGCGCTTCTCCCTTCATAAAGGAGCTTCTTTCAGACATTAGGAGAGCTGTTTTGGTGGTAGCAGTCTCTCCTCCGTGCTGGTCTGTTTGCTGCTGGGTATTTTTGGTTTATTTAAACTTGGTAACATGAACTTAATGTTGGTAAAGCTACTGTTAGCATCTTCGCTAACAGCTTCTTGCGTTGTTACGTTTTGGTTTAGAGTTCATCTTTTTTGTGGTGCAGATCTCCCTTTTACTACATTTAGAGTGTTGTGGGTTTTCGGTTTAGTTTAAAATATCACCTTGAGTTTGGTTTAACCACCCAGTTTAGAGTTTTGACCTTATTTTGGTCCAGAACCCAGTAATCTTTGCCCAGTGGGACATCCCTACTTATTTGTACTTTTGTTTCAATTCCCCACTGGCAGAATTAGTTTTATTATTCCCAACCTGTGGATGGAAAGATTTATGTTTTTTCGTAGTTGTAAATAAACCTGATCATCATTTTAACTTTTAAATTCAGTGTTATTGTCCCCTTCTTTTTGCACACGAGCAAAACTCCCCAGGAAGAGTCGTAACACCACTCGCCTCACGCACATAAGTGACCAAAACAAAGCAGCATGGAGACACTCCGTCTCCAGCCACCTCTCAGGCAGCAGCCTGCACTCCCAAGTTCTACACGTCACCAGAACGTAACCAACCGCAACACAATAAAAGCAGTGTTATAAAAAATGGAAGGCCTGTAGTGTTTATTCTCTTACAGTAAGAATTTATCACTTTTTTTGAGGAATTTATTTGAGATTTTCAGTTTTTTCAAATTGTGCAATAGAAAAATAATCATTAGATTAATTTTCTAAATAGTCATTAGAATAGTCGACTATTCGATAAAATAATCGTCAGAATAATCGTTTTTAAAATAATCGTTTACCCCCAGCCCTACTAACAGGTAACCATTGAGGATTTAACTCAAAATCTATAGATTGTATTATATATTTTTTCTTAACCCTCCCACTGTCTTTATGGGTGACCCCGTGAGGAAAGTTGACCATTGAGCAGGACTGATGGTTTATCCCTTGAGGTCCATGTGGCAGGAGTGAGGTGGTGCTCACTCCTCACTCCTGCCACATGGACCCAAGGGATAAACCATCAACCCTGCTCAATGGTCAACTTTCCTCGTGGGGTCGCACCCATTAGGACAGTAGGAGGGTTAAGCATCAAATAAATTACCTACCAAAATAAAAATATAAAAATTTGTTTTGTGTATTGTTTAATAACAGCTTTCTTATTAAACTCAACTAGCAACTTCACCACACAGCAGAAGCTCTTCCAGGCTTGTGTTGTCTGTGGAGGTAAAACATCCACGTTGAGTCGTGTTGCTGTTATCCAATCCCAGGCGAGATGTCCAAATATCAGAAAATAACACTGCAAAACCTGCCATCTGAAGCTCAGCTGTGATGTGGGTCACTTCTAAATCCTGGAATTGATCCACCAGTACATTATTTCTCCCCAAGTAAGACTTACAAGTACAAGTCATTCATTCTAGAGATCACTACAAATGTATTGATTAAAATTGTTTTCCACAACTTTAACAGCCGGAGAAAACCTAGAAACTTTTAAATTAAAATAGAAAACTGATGTTTTCATCCACCAAAGAGTGATTGCACCTTCTGCATTCTGTCTTGAATTTAGTCTTTTCTTTTTTTAATATTTTATTTCTGTATTTGTCATTTGATTTTAAAATATACTTTTACGTTACCAAATTTAATGTTTTATGTTTTTCTTTCACCTGAAAAACACATTGAATTGTCTGTGTAATAAATGGGTTACATGAATAAAGCTGCTTTGCCTTGCATTATAGTACAAGCCCCTGTACCCTTTTCTTTAACCCAGAAGCAATGCACTTCTAGAGACACGTGATGCAGTTACATCTCATGTATTTTTCACAAACTTGTTCAGAGCTCAAACTAAGGAAAACATTTTTTTTCCCAACATTGTTCGTTTTAAAGTTTGACTCCGGATTGTCTCACTTTTACATCACACTGGGGAACCGATTACAAACATGATTAACGTATCAGTCACATCGAGCCCTTACAAAAATCATTGAGACATTAAACTACAGACTAAGACCAATTTATCCCAACCTTTGGGACATCATGGGTCATAAGCTTGAAACATGTCGATCCATGACCGTTCATGGACAGTGATCTACCACCGCAGTGCCAAGTCTCCGTTTCCATCAGCTCTGACCTTGCAATAGAGTATAATACTGTCATTCCTTCCACATCCCATTTTTAAAAGCATTTTTATCCTGGCTCACTTCCTTGAACCTTCATGATTAGGCCTCTCATGTCAAATCACCCAATGCCCTTTATTTTGCAACTGTTCCTGAGATATACTTCCCAATTTCCCACGGAGGAAATCAGTTCAGTTCATTTTTACTTCAAACATTTCACACATGTATCATTACAAAATATAATTCCAGTATTTGTTTGAAAGAGAGTAGGCAGAAGTATTTGCTTATTTGTCCATACCCCCAAGTTTTACCTCTTATTTAATTTTCTTTCAGTCTTAAATTAAGCAAACAACATATGAAAATAATATAGTCATAAATTAAACAAACAACATATGAAAAATAAATATACATAAAAAATAAACAAAACAAGATATGGAAAACAGAGAATGTGTAAATTTGCAGATTCACCAGTTATGGAGAAAAAAAGAAAAACCAAACAAACCAAAAAAACACAGAAAAAGAAGCACAACAGCATAACCAGCCACATTTACCGTCCTGGGTTAACCCTGTTTTCTTCATTCTTATACTTATTTAAAATTAGGTTTTTATATTTTACTTTAAACTGGTTTATGTTTTTACTTTATTTTATCTCTTCTGTTAGACTGTTCCATAAGTTAACTCCTGCAATTGCGATTGACATAGTTTTTAAAGTTGTTCTAACACTGTATTTTTAAATTCCATTTCCCTCTTAAGTTACACCCACCTTCTCTTTCTTTGAACAATAAACAGATATCTTTTGGAAGCAATTTATTTCTTACTTTATACATCATTTGCGCTGTTTTGAGCTTCACCAAGTCTTGGAATTTAATAGCTTGCAGTTAGACAAAGAGTGCATTTGTATGGTCCCTGTACCCCACATTATTTATTATTCTAATGGCCTTTTTCTGTGTTATAGTTATCGTCTGTATGTTACCTTTGTATGTGTTTCCCCAGACCTCAACACAGTAACTCATACATGGCAGTAGTAAAGCACAGTATTGTGATGGACAGAAGACGGAAGCTGCCGAGCTCTGAGGGCGTGGTGATTGGACACCAGCTGGTCCTCGTTATCCATAACGAGGCCAGGGAGGATAAAAAGGTGACAGGCCTACTGAGAGGTGTGCGTGGTCGACCTGTCATTGTGGCATCGGACTCTGGGGGGTGGGGTCATTCGCAGCCGGTTAGGGCTGCCGGCGACGAAGATAGCTAAGCAGGTGTTTAGAGTTCCAGCGTCAGGAGGGAAGGCTGGTCGCCTTCTTTAGACAGCTAGGGCTGGGCATAGGTGATGCCAAGGCCACGCCGACATCTACCGCTACGGACTCTGGCAGTGGACTTATGTTGTGGATGTACCCGCCGTCCTCGCAAGCTACACCCCGGGGCATTGGACGGCGTTGGAAGCTCAGACCCCAGGGACGGGGGTCATCACATCTGGGACAGCTAAGTACCGCTGCTTGTGTGACTCATGCTGGACAGTTGGTTTGAGAAGAGAGGGCTTGGGCCATGGTGTTTTATCGTTGTATCTTATAGAGTGTGCAATAAAGCGTGTCTTTTATAAGTCGTTGCCTACTGGTGGTGTTTTCAGGTTCTGTCAGGAGGGCAAGCTATTCTGCCCGTGCTGCCTACGGCTACTTTTATTACAGTATAATATGTGCAGGGCTTTCTGATCCAACATCTTCTTTGCTTTCCCCAATCTCTCATAACCTTTCTTCTGACATAACCTAGTAAAAGTGTCAGATCTGATTTGCTGGAACTTAGATACGTACATATGGGATAGTACGTGTAACGTCCAACAATGGTCGGTTCAGGTACAGTTTGACCATTCAACATCTGGTCAAAGTTGTCGCTATTTGTCCAGTATAAGGAAACACTGGATGAAGTGTTTGTGTGGTTACTCTTAAATGTGTGGAACATCTTTATAGTAAGTTTTTAAAATTAGATTTTGATTTTTATTTAATTCTATGCTTTTATCTTTATTTGTTCTATTTGTTTTTACCTATTTTGTTTCATTAATTGTTTTTAATGTTTTGTTGTTTTATATATATTTTATCTGGACCTAAGAGTCTGTCAATAAAGATTATCTATCTATCTATCTATCTATCTATCTATCTATCTATCTATCTATCTATCATCTATCTATCTATCTATCTATCTAGCTAGCTCCTTCAAAGGCAGTTCGAAATCTGGGTGTTGTGATTGATGAACACCTGACCTTTAAAGATCATGTTGCCTCTGTTGCTCGTTCATGCCACTTTGCGCTGTATAACATACAAAAGATCAGACCATACCTAACACAACGTGCCACCCAGCTCCTGGTGCAATCTACTGTCATCTCCCGCCTCGATTACTGCAATGCCCTTCTAACTGGTCTTCCAGCCTGTACTGTGAGACCTCTTCAAATGGTCCAGAACGCAGTGGCGCATCTGGTCTTCAATCAGCCAAAAAGAGCACACGTCACCTCTCTGTTCATTGAGCTTCACTGGCTACCGCTAGCAGCACGCATCAAATTCAAATTGCTAACACTAGCATACAAAGTCCGAGATGGTACGGCTCCCATCTACCTGAATCCTCTTGCAAAGGCTTACGTCTCGGCCCGGCCGCTCCGCTCATCACAGGATCGTCGGCTAGCAGTGCCTACGCCACGCTCAGAACAATCCAGACTCTTCTCATGCATCGTTCCACAAATGTGGAATGGCCTTCCAAGCACAACAGAACAGGGGCTTCCTTTTCAATTTTCAAGAACCTCCTGAAGACCCTGCTCTTCAGAGAGCATCTTCTAAACTAGCACCCTCTCTGCACCTGTCCCCCTCCCTACTGTCCACTCCTTGTTCCCTCCTCTCCTTGATTGATGTCAAGTTGTTGTTGTTATTGTTGTTGTTAGCCTCAAGGGCAACATGCCGATTATCACGTGTATGTCGCTTTGGACAAAAGCGTCTGCTAAATACATAAACATAATTAGCCTTTACACCAGATCAGAGCCTCCAGATCAAAGAAGGCGTGTTTCTTGGTGTAACGTGATGAAGGAGCTATTCCACTGAAGGTTCTTTACCCTCCCTCCTCAGGAAGAACTGATCTGCATGAGAGATTGCTCTGGGTCTCGTGCATCTGCTACTGGACTGTTTCCTTTCCAGCTCGGGAGAAGAGTGAAGACAGGGGACTCCTTCTTTTGGTAAATCAGAGGAACTCTGTTTTTTGGTGGAGCTGGTCGGGCAGGGTGTTGGTCCAGAAGTGAAATGTGAACCAATCTGTGAGATGAAGATGTTTATGTTTAGTAGATTTTGATGGGTAGTATGGCTTTGAGTGTTTCCACTAGAGACTGATCGCCCTTAATGTTAGGTCACATGACACATTTCCTTTTCTGATCCAATCAGAATCTTCCAGATCTGACGGAGGCGTGGTTTTGTTGGTGCTTGGTGGGTCTGTTCCTTTTTGATTCAACCGTGGATCAAAGCATCCAAGTTGGGCCCACGTCACCTTAAACTTCGGTTCAAAGTTTCTAGAGAAGTTGTCGGAGTGGACAGTCCGTAACATTCCTCTTCAGCCGAAAGAACCTAACGACAAGCTGGATAAATCTGTTGCTTTTCCACCTGCTGCAACGGTTCCTTTCAGAATAAAAGCTGAATATCATCACAACCCCTTTTTGGGTCTCGCTAGATGCCAATAAAACTGTTGTGACCCGGAAGTATCTCAAGACTGGTCTGGTCAGCAACCGCTACTTTTCCTACCGGCTTCGGTTCCAGTGAAGGTCAAGCTGGACCTCGACATTCCTGATCTGACGGGGACTTCCGCAAAGGGTATGTAGGCCGGCAGAATGGCGTCTCAATGTGGGTTATAAATCTCCAAACCAAAAGCATAGCACAAAAGAAAAAAATTATAATAAAATAAATAAATAAATAAATCTCCAAACCAAAAGCATAGCACAAAAGAAAAAAATTATAATAAAATAAATAAATAAATCTCCAAACCAAAAGCTTAGCGCGAAACATCATCTTCACTCCCATCAGAACTAATCATTTCTCCGGATTTGCTGGTTCTGAACATTTCACACATACACCGTCTTCAGTCCTACTTCACCTAGTTACACCATACATTTAGTGTTTAAAGTTAGTCTAGTTTTAATTTGTTTAGTAATAAATATTTAAACTTTTAAAACTTGACTCTCTTTCTTTTGTCTCTTAGTTAATACGAAGTGGTTACATAATCCCTGTAATAAAAAGTTCCAATGTTCTGGTTTCAGTTATCCAAAGATCCATAAGATTCAGTTTTTATTTCCTATGGAATCTCACATTTTATGGTTCATTAAATGATATGTAAATTTAATCGTTACATTGGTAATATCTTCAAACTCATCAACCTCTGGTTGGCTACACAATCATAACATGAGAACATTAAAACCAGATCACGCTGGTGATTCTTCAGTTCTAGAGAAGCTTCAGGCCGGCCACCTGAAGCAAAAGCCTCTTTCACCCACCAAAGTTTTTGACACGTCGTCAAAAACCTTTTTTGCACCTGTGAAGCTGATACAACAAGATAGTTCCTGCAGAACAAGCTGATTTGTTCAACTCCTTAAGAGTTATTCCTGAGATGCAAACTAGTTCCAACTGTCATTACCTGGAGATGACTCTGGACTGACCTGGTCGTACTGGATGTTAGTACAACTGGTGCGGCTGGTGTGGTTGTGCCGGCTCTCCAGCTGACTGAACCACACCCACCTCCTTCAGCACCACTGCCCCCATCTGGTGGTGTGGCTGAACCAGCTCTCCAGCCAGCTCAACCACACCCACTGGGGCTTCAAGGCCCACATTACCCACCTGCTTCACCTGCCGGTGCTGCTGCGGTGATGGTACCAGCTCCCCAACCAGCTCAACAATACCTTCCTGCTGCTCAGCAACATTACCCACCAGCAGCTCAACAGTATCCACCAGCTGCTGCGATGTTCGGGCCAGCTTTCCAGCCAGTCCAACCACATTCAGCGGTGACCATGGCTGACATCTATTGGATGTCTCGTAGTGTCAAGAGATTCAATCCTTGACCAGGTAACTCATGCCCAGCTGATACATATCTTAGTGACCCTCGCCACCATTTTCAGAGATGCAGTGACAATTGTGAGCTTATGTATCTTGTTAATATAAAAGCTTAAAAGATTATAGAAAATGTTGCCTTAAAAACTGCCAGATAATGAAACAAGTAATACGATATGCTAAGTAAACCTGTCTGGATCTAATGAAAGCTTCTCTATCTAACTAACCTTTGTTGCTAAGAGAACCCACATTACCAGGGTGTCTTGTTTTTTATTTAATAAAAATGTGCTGTTAAAGAACATTTGGAAAAGCACAGCAAGTGGGGCAGAGTCATAAAAATATTTATCAAGAACATCTAAGAAAAGAACAACCCACTTCTGTGAACAGGACAGGAATCTTTTGGGGCTTTTTGTGTCACACTTTGTTCTTTATTCTAACTTTGCACAAAAAGACTAAATAAAGGATTATGAATCACAAGAGATCACAGACAGGAACAGTATTGAACACTGGGCCCTTTAGCGTGGAGCAAAAACAAGGTTATGTCCATACAGGGTTAAATATCTTGTGTTTTACGGTAAATTATGTGGCCTCTGGTTTTGCGTCACTGTGGTTTTATAGTTGGCTGTGGGGTCATTTGGGTCAAATGCTGCTGCTCTCAGTGGAATACGCTGTAAAAAGTGATGATCTTAGTAAAATGTGTTTGCATGCATTAGAAGGAGCACTGATCTAAAGGGGATCATTTATGTAAATATATGTTAACTATTTAGGGTGTGAATTATTACAAGTATCAGCTTTAGGATTCTTCTCAGTTTTCTACTTTTTTTTTATTTGTAACAAAATTCTATTAAGCTAAACATTAAGCTTGTAAATATACAGAAAGGAAACATGTAGTTATGCTTTAATATCAGAGCAAATTACAGATAAAATTACAAAGTTGATGACATAAACAGCAGTGATTCTGTTTTAAGAAGCTCATCACAAGGTTCAGACAGCCACTGATTAGCTGCATTTTGTAAATAAATTAGAGTAAAATGACTTGGAAGATAACAATCTCAAGTTCAGAACATGACAGACGGACTCAGCTCAGCAATGCTCTTGAGATGAAAGAAGGAAGAGCAAACAAGAGAACTGGCGTGAGAATCCTGGTTGAGAGCTGGGTCCAAGGTCACACTAAGAGTCCTGACAGAGGGTTTGGTGTGAGAAGTTAGGTGACCCAGCTTGTCTGTGGCACAGGTGACAATCTCAGTTTTGCCATCATTCAGCTGTAAAAAGTTCCCAGACATCCAGGTTTTGATAGGAGTCTAAGCAGGAGAGTAACAGCTGCAACTTAGACATCTCATGGGGTTTAAAGGAGATGTACAGTTAGATGTCATCTGAGTAAGGACAGAAAGGAAGACCGAAACTCAGAGAAATCCACTCAGAAGGGCCACTCAGACAGATAAGAGGAGAACCACTCCAGAGCAGTTCCTGATAGGCCTACACAGTCTCTCAGCCTCTCCAGCAGGTGATGGTCAACACTGTCAAAGGCTGCAGTCAGGTCCAGCAGGACCAGAACAGAACAGTCCCCCATCACTGGGGGTCAGAAGGTCATTAAAGACTCTAAGAAGAGCTGTTTCAGTAAAATGAGCTCTGTGGGAGCCTGATAGAGGTTATGTTCATCAAGAGCAGCTGTGACCTTTTCCAAGATCTTGGAGATGAATGGAAGTATAGAGATCTGTCTGAAGCAGCTGTGAAGAGATGGACCATGATTGGGTTTTTTAAGAAGCGGGTGGATTACAGCGATGTTGAACTAAAACTGAGCAGTTTCCTGCCCCTCCGCCCTACTGGTTACAACGGTCGTAAACAACCCTGCTGTAGCTTGTGCTAACAACGAGCTAGCATTAACATGAGCCAGCTAATACTAAAATAAACCACAAAGTAAAAAGATCTACGCTGTTGGACAAAAAATATTATTACTAAGTCCCGTAGCAACAAAGCCAGGTCACCCCGTCCATGATCATTTAGCTCCCTCAAACTAGCGTAGGCTGCGCCGATGTTTACTCTGTTTTTAGCTTTTTGCTTCGCCTCCAAACACATCGTCTTACTTTACCTCCTCAGCTGATCACAAAGTCGACCATAAATACGACAACTTAGATCTAAAATGCAGAAAGTGAGGTTTTTCTTTTCTTTCCCCGTGGTGAAACTAATTGTTTCATTTTCCATTTGATCTGATTCAGTCACAGCTGTGGCACTGAACCTTTTGCTTCTAAACTTGGTATTTATTTGTTGCTCTCACGCAACCTTGCCAAATCACAGAGATCTGAAGCACATGGGAGCAATTCTTTAGTTTGCGTGAGTTTGTGAAATGATGTGTGTTTTTCCTCATTGCTCTTGTGTAATATCATGTCTTACAATCTGCTGCAGTTTAAGGAATTTACAGTAAATGGAAAGTACAAACAGACCAGGGCAAAGACTGAACTCTGGTCAACTATGTAACAAAATCAACACCTGACCACAAAGCACTCAGAATATCCCTATCTCTGTCAGCATCAGCACTGTGCAGAGGGCTCCTGTTTGTCATGTGTTCATGTAAACCTGTCTCAGACAATTCATCTAACGTCCCCATTTTATGAATAAACAGAAGAAATTTAAGAAAAAGTAGTTGATGGAAATGTTCTGTTATGGTATGTAATTTAAACTGCCGGCTCAGGATTACAATACAAAAAATGATATTTCGACATCTCACTTCTGATTGGCTAACAGCAGCTCTATCACTGACTCCATTTGTTTTGCAACATTGTTTTTTTTTTTATCTCACAGTCTGCATGCAAATGATCAGTTGTCACTCTGTGTTCAGTTTGCACGCACAGAACTCGGCAAAAGGGAACACATTGGCTCACGCATGGGACAGTGCCATCAGCAAGGAGGATGCGGGCAGTAGAGGGCGACGCCATCCTCTGATGCACGCGGATAAAAGGAAGTGACGCCACCACAGGGCTGGGCAATAAATCGAAATTTCTGACTCTTATCAAGAAAATTTTTCCCATGTCAAAAAATTTGATAATAGAAAAATGAAAAGGTGTATGTAAGTTGGCAACGTTCATGTCCCTTTAACTCATTCACCACCATTGATGACTAAAGTCGTCATTTTAAATCCAACCGTTCACTGCCAATGACGATTAAAGTTGTCATTTGCATTTTTTTACTGTGTGGGCATCGGAACGAGCCCCTGCACCGTGAGAACAAACATCTCAGCTCTAAAGCCGATCTTCATCTGCATACGTCACACGTCACGTGATCAGGAGGCAGACAATCAATGTGTTAGATTATTTAGGGCCGCTGCTGTAAAAAAAGTGAGGCGCGAACCGGAAAAGCTTCTGCCGATCACAATTCAGCAGCGGATTATGAAAGAACGGATAACGCTCGAAACGCGTGGATTCTTCCTGATTTAAGAGGTGAGTCTACTCTTTGTTTTGGTAGTTTTGGCATCGACATCCTAGCGCGCAACGTTCTGTGACTCTTAAAAAAACAGTAAAAACGGCGAGAAACACTGGCAGCGAATGGCTTTACCGATCAGGAAACGGCCGGCAGTGAATGAGTTAAGAAGCTGTACTGCCATGAGTCACGTAAACATGTCACTCAATATAATACATGTG
Source organism: Nothobranchius furzeri (assembly GCF_043380555.1). Classification (NCBI taxonomy): domain Eukaryota; kingdom Metazoa; phylum Chordata; class Actinopteri; order Cyprinodontiformes; family Nothobranchiidae; genus Nothobranchius; species Nothobranchius furzeri. The sequence continues at coordinate 68,100,310 of NC_091748.1, forward strand.
ACAGCCCCATCTAGCGGACAACTTTGTGTCTGCGCGTACCTGTAGTTATCGTCCATTTATCGTTATTGAGGTGAAATCCTCAATGTATCGTGATATTGATTTTAGGCCATAAAGCCCAGCTCTACGCCACCATCACCAGCGATCTCTGAGGATGGCTAGTGCTACTAGCTGAAACATGTTGGGTAAACAAAGAACTTTTACTAAACTGTGTAAAATAAATAAATAAATAAATTGGATTAAGGGCAAAAGGGGTTTTCGTTCACTCTGCTTCTCTTTCATGGAACAGGTTACAGGAAAATGGAAATTAAAGGTGCAGCATGTAAGAATATGAATTTGACAGTGAGAATATCTAAAAAAAAGTCTACAGTTTCAGTAACTGCACCTCAGGGTCATTGAAACAAGCAGAGATCAGCGGACAAAAACACAATGAAATATTCATAAATCGTGTGTAAAAAAGTGTTGTACTCTTACCTATGCATGTGGGTCAACCATGCCTTCAGATGCATCTTAGCTTCACCTAAATGTTGTATAGAGCAAAAAAAGCAAAATTCATTATTAGTTCCTAAAGGAGTTGTTTCTGTTACCCACTGCCCCAACACACACACACACACACACACACACACACACACACACACACACACACACAAAAGAGCGGGTTCATTTATTGATCCTATGAATTACAGTATTTACAGATAATCATGGAGGGAACTTCTAGCAGGGTCTGAATTGTTAGAGTCCAGCTCCATTTAGTGAAGCTAAAAATATAACACTGAGCCTACTCCATATGAGCAGCACCTCTCCTCTCTCTATTTGACATAGTTTGACAAGATAAATCCTAAAATATATCCCATTTATATTTGCAACAGACATGTGTCTGCCAGGAGGCGCCCAAGGCGAAACAGGAACACTCTGAGCTACAGCTGTCCCAAAGATTTCAAAAAGCAATTTATTTCTACTGGGAAGTGGGAAAATATTTTCCAAAGTTGTGTGTACGTATGCGTGGGTGAATTGATCAAGTACTTAACATTATGATGCTTTACGTCATTTAGGGCCATTTATATTAGAAAATGATTCAGCATTTAAAAACAAATCATGAAGAATTCTATGTGCATTGCTGCCCTATTTTTTAATTGAATCACCACCAGGCAACTAGGGGAAAAGGAGCTGCGAGCTCTTTTAGCAGCAGGTTGGTGATTAAATGTACATTGAAAGCTGGTTGTAAATGAAGTTTGAAACCATCATAAAATTAATACAATTTTGCCATTACTTGTATTTATAAATAAAAAAACTCTTCAGGTGTCACCTTTGGAGTGATGACAAGACACTGTTCACGACTTCCTTCTACTGCCCCCTAGTGGGGGAAATTAGTGAAGAGTTAAAAACTCAAGATTATCAAGGTCAAACTGATGCAGTCTGATATAACCCGATACAGTGTTTTTGTGCCGATGTCTGATATCAATATTGGAACGGGTCATCCCTACAGGCAACTATAGAAATATAATGTGTAGAAGCATCCCTCAGAAAAACTGAATGAAAACAAAAAAATTAGGCAAGCAAAAATCGAACCTAAACATTAGTATTAGTGTTAAAGACCGAGTAACTCTGTGAGTGACTGAGCGAAGACTGGACAGGAGACCTAGAAAACTGGGATTATAACAGGATTTTTCCTCTCAAATTCTCACACAGAGATGACTGTGTATTCTTTGTCTCCCTGGTTGTCATAGCAACTGAGCCTTGAATTCTGAGACACATTCTCTAGATTTTTCTCAGTGGGATAACATCACAACACTCACATGCTGGCAACGCCTCGCACAGCACGTACCAAAATGAAGAAACAACAAACAAACATCAGAGCAGGCTCATGCACGTGCGGCTGATGAACTAATATGACTGAAACTTGCAGGTTTTCAGGGAATAAAGTAAAAACATCAAAGAGATGGCCTTTGATGACTACCAACTTCAGTGAGCTGATTGAAAATGAATCTTGAAAGCTTGACAGGTAATTTTAATTAAAAAAGTAAATAAATGCACAACAATTCAAGAACAGAGTTTGATAGAATAAATCATCATTTAGATAGCAATGCAGTTATTAATGATTACCAATATCGCTTTCGTAAAAATCACTCCACCTATATAGCTTTATTCAACCTGACCAACAAAATTTCAACTGCCCTGGAAAACAATGAATTCACTTGCAGTGTTTTTTAGACTTTTCTAAAGCCTTTGACACTGTAAATCATAAAATACTTTTAGCTACATTGCACAAATATGGTTTTAGACATACTATTCATAAATTGTTAACCAGTTACATTTCTAACAGTACCCAGCTTGTTTCAGCTAAAGGATGTTTTTCCAACAGAGCTAAGCTTGATTGTGGGGTACCACAGGGTTCAATTTTGGGTCCTCTGTTGTTCCTTATATAAATGATATATTTAATGTCTCTGTCACACTATCACCAATTATGTTTGCAGACAACACAACTCTAGGGGTATCACATCCAAATTTTGAAATATTGATTGAGAAGGTCAATTATGGATTAGCTGCCTATAACGCATGGTTCAAATTGAATAAATTATCTTTTATTATCAGTAAATCGAATTTTATTATATTTAGTGGAAAAAAGCCAAACAATATAGGTATACATCAAATTAAAATTAACGCTACTGAGGATCAGCACCTCCAAATCTGAGACCATGGTTCTCGACCGGAAAAGGGTGGCTTGCCAACTCCGGGTCGGGGTAGAGGTCCTACCTCAAGTGGAGGAGTTTAAGTATCTCGGGGTCTTGTTCACGAATGAGGGTAGGAGGGATCGGGAGATCGACAGGCGGATTGGTTCAGCATCTGCAGTGATGCGGACGCTGAGCCGATCTGTCGTGGTGAAAGCCAGGCTCTCGATTTACCGGTCGATCTACGTCCCAGTCCTCACCTATGGTCATGAGCTTTGGGTAATGACCGAAAGAATGAGATCGCGGATACAAGCGGCCGAAATGAGTTTCCTCCGTAGGGTGGCCGGGCTCAGCCTTAGAGATAGGGTGAGGAGCTCGGACATTCGGGAGGGACTCGGAGTAGAACCGCTGCTCCTCCTGATCAAAAGGAGCCAGTTGAGGTGGTTTGGGCATCTGGTCGGGATGCCTCCTGGACGCCTCCCCGGGGAGGTGTTTCGGCCATGTCCTGCCGGCAGGAGGCCCCCTGGTCGACCCAGGACACGTTGGAGAGGTTACATCTCCAATCTGGTCCGGGAACGCCTTGGGATCCTGCCGGAGGAGCTGGTGAAGAAGGCCGGGGAGAGGACGGTCTGGAGCTCCCTAGTTGGGATGCTGACCCCGCGACCCGGATAAGCGGAGGAAGACGTCGACAACGACGAAGCTACTGAACTACCACAGGTTTCATTTGTAAAATTTTGGGGCGTTATTGCTGATGAGAAATTAAATTGGAAAATGCATGTTGATTATGTTAGTAAAAAATCAGTAAATCAATTGGTATAATAAGGACAGTGAGCCCTCTTGTCTCTACAAAATGTCTTCTAACAAAGTATTATAGTCTAGTGTGTCCTTATCTTGCATACTGTAACATGATCTGGGGTAGCACTTTCCCTACTACTCTTAACAGAACTTTACTTCTTCAGAAACTGTCAGAATAGCAACTAGATCTGAACAACATGCATCTTCTGTTCCTTTGTTTAAGAGGCTAAATATACTGACTATCTATGAATTGAATATTCACCAAATTTGTGTCTTCATTTATAGGATTTTATTGAAAAATGGTAAAATACCCAAACAATTCAAAACTTTCTTTAGAGCTAATACACTCATTCATTCACATAATACACGACAGTTGATGTGTCTTCACCCCCCCAAATATCTTTCTTGTCGAGGACAATTTTACATACGTTACAGAGGTTCAATTCTGTGGAACCGTTTTTCTCATCAGGCAACCCAATGTTCTACTGTGGAAGTATTTAAAAAGCAGTTAAAAAGCCATCTAATAAAGGGAGAGCATGTTTGGTAACTTTTATTTTTTCTAGTAGTTGTATTCTATTTTAAGGTATTAAAGGTCTGGTGTTTTTTTTAGTTAAATTTTATGTACTTATCCACTTTTCGTTTGCTTGTTTGTGCCTTCATATTTTTGTCATGTTTTAAACAACTTAGTACTTGCACATTTTATTAGATTATGAACTATAGGTGGAGGCTTTATATAAGCCAAATTAGGCTTTTTTGCCCCCTCCTGCACTGTATTTTTTTAAAATATATTTGTTAGGGTGGGTTCTCATGTTTTTGATGTATAATTTATTGTGCAAAGAAATAAAAAAAATACAAAAATATATAACTAGTTACCAGCTATTTCTAATCAACTGAATAAACATATTTGATTTCATGGAATAACGCACAGGTTCTGCAGAATCACAAACTCAACCTCAAAGCAATAATGTTTGGCCTTAAAGCTCAAGTTTACTCATATTTTAATACATTTTCAGTGGTCTCAAGTAGAAATGATTGCCTTGTAAATCATTCTCTGTGGAAAAAAAGCTCCATTGCACCTGTTTGAGGACGTAGAAGTACCTGGAGGAGAAAGTGGCAGCAGACAGCAGGATATGAAGACTTATTTTCTGATGTTTGGACATCTCACCTCTAATTGGCTAATAGCAATGCTACTCTTCCACTGACTTGGTTTGATTTGAAACTTTGATCATTTATCTCCACAACACAAGCCTGAAGGAGTTCTGCCATGTTGTGGAGTTGCTATTGGTAATGCTACTGGTTAGCCTCTATTAGCTGAGACGTGCTTAGATCTCTCCTGGACGCTAAACCAACAACCGCCCTTCCTGTTGCGAGCTAAGATGGCCAAGTCCATGCTAAATGACAGTGTGATGTAGATCTGTCGGGTTTTTCTGAGTTTTTCTGTCTATTTTCTATCAGAAGTTAATGCAGGAAATAGGGGTAGAAGACTTTTTTTCCCCGTTCATGGTGTCTTCCTACTGCCAGAAAAAAATGAATGGGAGTCTATGGGCGGATAAAAGTTATTTTCTGATCAGGTTTGATATTCGTCATGGACTTCATAAATGATGTCCATAAAATTTTAAGACACATTTTGATGCAAAAATATAAAAAATAAATGCTAATTTTCGACAGGCAGTAAAAGCTACTTTAGGTTTTGTGTGAACACATAGTGGACTCCAACTGATTATCTTACCAGATCGATGTCATCAAACCAGACAAGGAGAACAAAGAGAGGTAAAATGGCTGAGTTTACAGAGATTTGTATGTTTCTTCCAGGATGAAAAGCGCATTAAACATGGAGAAAAAAACTAAATCTGGCCATGTGGTAGTAGAAGCTACGCTGGGGGAGAAGAGATTCTGCGACTTTTGATTTGTAGTTTATTTTAATTACATTTAAAGCAGTAAGCCGGAGTATTTCTTTTATCCGATGGCACCATCTAGTGGCTGACAAGCATTTCACACCAAGAGTCGTTCAATCTGTTTTTTTTAAGATGGCGACTTCACGCCTCTTGTTTATAAATGTGCTACTGTAGCCGAAAAACAGAGCTAAGACACATTGTTTGTATTATTCTCATGTCATGTTGTGTTCTCATATATTTATATTTTAAAGACTTAATTGTTGATGAGAAGTTCATCAGCGCTGCATCAGCCGAGGTACTTCCTCAAATTTGAAGCATGTAAGCAGTAGTCTAACGCTATTGTAGGGCTGGGCAATAAATCGAAGATTTATCATTATGGAAATGTCAATTCTTATCGAGATAATTTTCACATGTCGATAAATTTGATTATAAAAAAAATGAAAAGATGTGTGAGGGTTGGCAACATTCATGACCCTTTAAGAAGCTGTACCGCCTTGAGTCACGTAAAAATGTGACTCAACGTAATACACGTGACGGCCCCATCTAGCGGACAACTTTTGTTTCTGCGCATACCTGTAGTTATCATCCATTTATCGTTATGGAGGTGAAATCCTCAATATATTGTGATATTGATTTTAGGCCAGATCGCCCAGCCTTACGCTAATGGTTAGTTCTGGTCGGCGCTCGGTTTCTTATTGCACGGAGCTCTGCGGGGCAGGGGGTGTGCTTAGCAATAAAAAAAATAAATTTTAAGGATGTATTGCTTACATTATATCACAGTACATGACAAGAATCACTTAACGGATTTCTGAAAAATCACAATTTCTGCAAGGGGGAAACTCGGATTGCTACTTAATTACATTTTTCTAAGCAAATGAATCTTGAATTTCATGACACACAGTCGTAACACACATAATTATTTTTCATTTGAAAGAAAGCAAAGTGGAACAGAAAATAACTTTTATAGTGTTGTTCACTTAAACCCCTTCAACACTACAGTTGGCTCCACTACACTCCACACAGTCAGAGCCCCATCCCGCCCGAGCCTGGCTGAGTATCGATCTCTACTGAAGGCTGTAATATCGTATCGGAAGTGAAAAAGTTGTATTGGGACATCTCTAGATTCTATTTGACAAAAGACAAGTCATACACAGTAAGTTGATAAGTAGTTAAATGTTATATCAGATATTAGTACTCTGGTGTTTTACGGTTGGGCACACTTACTATAATACGGTAATGTTTCTCTGGCATTACAGGAAGTGACTCGTTGCAAGAAGTCAAACACCTGAATTGACTCATTATTTACTTCACACATACATTTCACTGTAATTTACCATTTTATTTGTGGAGATAAAACATCCACGTTGCAGGTCAATGACAGAGTTGCATTGCTGTTATCCAATCCTGAAGCAAGATGTAAAAAATAAATTAATAATAAATAAAATAAAAAACAGTAAATAAGACTCCAATTCCTGCTGTCTGCTGTATGATGCCACTCTCTGCAGCCGCAGACTTGCCCATGCTTTTACCAGTTTGGTTTCACCAAATAGTTACTCAATTGATCTAAAATAAATAAACATAAATGATAATTCAAACTGAGGGGAAAAATCATAACAGAGTTTGCAGCTCTATCACCTCTTAAACGTGTGTGTGCACGTGCAGCCCTTTAGCAGCACATTCAGTCAAAAACAATCCCTCACGTGGACAGATGCTTCTAGCTGCTGTCTCAGAATTTACAGGCTCAAAACTTTCTTGTTATACAACAATATTGAGGTGCACGTCAAAATATTATGAATATGTTCCTAGGTGGCTTTGATTAAGTGAAGGGGGTGAGCGCATTGCACAGGTGTATAAATGAGCCCAATCAGCGGACATCGACGGATCAAACATTCATTTAATGCAAATTATTTTAAAGTACCAACAAGCATTTAGAAACGTAGAAATGTATTTGATAGTTACTGACAATATGCCATTTCAGCTCTAAACTGCACGTGTACCAAATCTTTCCCAAGGAATTTCTAATTAGCTGCTGTCAATGTGTAACGATACTCCAACACGTTATTTCACACGTACCTTCAGCTATGTGTGGGATGGACAAGAAGGCAAACACCTGAGAGCAGGTAGGCTGTAGGCACCACACACGTGAAAGTCCCCACTGGGATTAATAGTCCATTCACAATCCTACCTTCCCCGACTCTTTTAAATAAAACCAATGCATTTTCAAAATGTTCACAATAAGTAAGTTGCCTACAAAAAATATTTCTACGGTAAGGGACCCAACTAGTAGTCCAAAATAGCATTATGGTAAATGTTTTAGTAATTTATAGTAGTAAAAAATTAGCTTTACGTTACCTTTTTCTTTTTTCCGGTGACTACCATGCTTTACTTCCGGTAAACAAGATTGACTTCCGGTAGTTGAACGTGTGAAAACAGTAACAAGTAAACAAAAACTGAAGTTATTGACTGGAGACTGAACGACAGAAAAGCCCTAAAAAAAGGTAAAAATTGAATTATTTTTATTAGTTTTTATCTATTTAATTTTTGAAAGATGGTTAGCCTAACTACTCTACTCTTGGTTCATGATCTTGTTTATTGAACCTGCTGTATTGTTTCTAAAGTTGATGTGGTGGTAAAAACATTTTCTACAAAAGGGGATACTAAATATTGAGAATGTATGTTTACTAGGATTAAATTTGAACTATATCTGTTTTCTGAAAAGACTTTAGTTACTTTATTAATCCCCAGACATCAGACATAAACAAATGTGCAAAAAAAGAGGTCAAAAAAGGACTCTGCAAAGACAAATGTGCTGTTAGAAATCCTCAGAACTTAAAATAAATAATTATGCTTATGCCAAAATATTATACTACTTATGCATTTCCAGTGCTGCACACAGCAACACTAATTAGTATTGTAGCGGTATGCGCCGCCCTCTAGCGGGGTGTGTGTGAAGCAGCAAAGAAGAGTCGACAGGTAACAGACACAGAACACTTTTAATAGCTGGATGGCCCCCCTTTTCATTCCCCCACACATACATTTAACTCACGGTGCCAACAGGCACCGGATAAGAACAACACAGGGTGAACACCGACTGAAACAAACAACACTAACATAACCCTGAACAATATAACCCCCAAAACACTATAAGCGGAATAAACAAACCCAATTTACCACCCCCCAGAGTGCAATGCGGCCTTACCGGCCTATCAGTGGCAGGGCCGCCACACTGTGAGTGCAGGTTCTTTAATTCAGCCCCACGCGAGGATACGGCGGGCCACTCTGGTCTCCGGGCTTCCCAAACCCAGGTCCTCACTTCCGCCAGAGTTGGATCAGCCTCCTGCTGATCTTTTAGTTCTTCCATTGAGAACAACTCCCGCTCTTGTTCCTCGGTAGCTTTCACCGCTGCAGCCGACGGTTCCTGGTGCTGCTCTCTCGCTGCTGCTGGAACAGGTTCTGGTTCTCGCTCTTCCTGGCGGAGACAGTAATGACACTCAGTCACTAAACATTGGCACCGGGACAGCGCGTCAGCGTTGGCATGCTGGCAACCAGGGCGGTGCTGGATCTCAAAGTCATACTCCTGCAGAATCTCCAGCCACCTAGCCACCTGTCCCCCCGGCTGTTTAAAGTTCAATAGCCAGGTGAGGCTAGCATGATCAGTCCGATGCTTGAACTTGGTACCCAGCAGGGACGTTCGGAAGTGTCTCACAGCCAAAACCACCGCTAGCAGCTCCCGTCTGGTGATGCAGTAGTTCCTCTCGCTCCGATTGAGACTGCGGCTGTAATAAGACACAACTCTTTCTCCATCTTCACCTGTTTGGGAGAGCAGGGCTCCCACTCCCACATTGCTAGCTTCTGTATCCACAATAAACGGTTGGGTGGGGTCCGGATACGCCAGAACCGGTGCATCAACCAACGCTGTCTGGAGCTGGTGGAAAGCTGCAGTGCACTCCTCACTCCATTCGAACCGCCTGCCCTTCTCGACTAACCGATGCAGGGGGCTAGCCACAGTAGCAAATCCTTTCACAAAGCAACGGTAGTAGGAGGCCAAACCCAGGAAGCTCCGCAGCTTCAAAACGCTTTTTGGCACAGGCCACTCCTTTACATCAACAACCTTAGCAGGGCTCTGTTGTTACTCCCTGCTCGCTGATGACATGGCCGATGAAATGGGTCTGGCGAGTGAGCAGCGTGCACTTAGCAGGATTTAATCGCAGCCCAACCTGACAAATGGCGACAAAAACCTCCCTCAGGTTGCGAACAGTGTCCTCAAAGTCTTTAGCATGCACGAGCAAATCATCCAGATAAACCACACAGCGGCTGAGAGGAATCTTCTGCAGAACTCGTTCCATCAGTCTTTCAAAAGTAGCCGGGGCGTTGCTTAACCCAAACGGCATCACTCGAAACTGCCACAGTCCACGCCGTTTTGGGTTTAGCCTCCGGCGCCAGCTCCACCTGCCAATATCCACTGTGTAGATCCAAGGAGCTGAACCAGCACAATCCAGCTACATGATCTAATGAGTCATCAATGCGGGGCAGGGGGTATGATTCTTTGCACGTCAAAGCATTAAGCCTCCTGCAATCCACACAGGGTCGCCATCCATCCCCCTTCTTCTTCACCATGACAGCGGGCGCAGCCCAGGGGCGCTCTGATGGCTCAATGATCCCGTTAGCTGCCATGTCTCTGATTAATTCTTCTGCTGCTCGGTGTTTGGCTAACGGCAGGCAATGAGGGCGGAGCCATAGAGGAGCAGCGTATCCTGGGTCGATGCAGTGTTGGACCAAGCTAGTCCGGGTGCAGTCCTCTTCTCGAGCAGCAAAGATGTCTCCAAATTCTCGCAGTAATTGGCCCAACTGCTCTCGTTGCTCCGAGCTGAGGTGTTCCCCGCTGCATTGTTCCAATGCCTCCATAGCAAGCATGGCTTCAGGTGACGGGGCCACAGGAGCAGGAACCGGATTCTGTCCAACCTCCAGGCTTTCGCAGTCATCTTCGAGTGACTGGGTGACTCTGGCTCCTCGTCGCTTCTCATGAGGGTCCCTCCCCTCCTGGAGAGGAATCCTCTCAGCATCTTAGCACAACGCAGTTCCTCGGACATCAACACATGCACCCCAACTCATTAATTAATCTAGCCCGATGATGCAATCATCTCGAATGGCAGCGATCCAGAACTCCTGCTCAGCTCGATGACTTCCAACCACCACCGATAACAGTCCCTTTCCTGTCATTGTGGTCTTTTCACCAGTCACGGTCAGCAATGCGGTTTCGGTGGGACTCCAGCCTACCGGGAGGGAACCCTCAGTCTCTGGCAGGAATCCCTTCCGGACCAGACATATGGTGGACCCCGGATCCACCAAGGCTCGGCATCATTGTCCTCCGACAACACAGTCCAAATATAGCTCATGAAGCGGCCCGCAGCAGCCGAAGGATGGCAGGTTAACTCCAAGGGGTGACGTTGCGCGAAGTGGGAGTCCCCTTACTGTCCCACCCTGCTGGCGTTTCCCACAGCTTGCGGCCTCCGCGGCCTGGACCTGGGCCGAGGACGTGGGGCTGGGCAGTCTCTGGCTAGATGTTCCGGTTCCCCACAGTGGTAGTAGAGGGCGGTGGCTGGTCTCTGTCTCGGGGTCTGCTCCGGCTGGGCCTGGTTGACTTCTCTCCTCTCCTCCAGCGCCTCCTCTTGTTCAGCTGCTCTCGCCAGCGGTGATCGGCCACACTGTCCAACAGGCATCACCTCCTCCGCTTGTTCAGCTCTCCTAAGCGCTTCAGCCAAGGTGATGGGGAACGACAATCTGACGTGTTGACGTAATGGTTCCGGTGCTAGCCCTCGTAGGAATGCGTGCAGGCTTAACTCTTCTCCGGCAGCAGCCGGGAAATCAGGATAGCCCCGCCGAGCATACAGTTGAAGATCAGCCGCATAAGCTCCCAAGCTTTCTCCGTGGCCGCGTCGTCTGCCGCCCAGTTGTTCTCGGCTTTGCTCTCCTGATGCGTGCTTCCCAAAGCGTCTGTTCAGTCCAGCCGTGATAGCTTGCCAATCGCGTCACTCTTCCGATGCTAGGTCCACCAGGACCTGAAGCGCTCCTCCTTCCAAGGCCAGCGCCACCTGAACTGCTGTCTCCTTTTGGCTCCATCCTTCATGTAAAGCCGCCAGCTCTACTTGAGCGAGGAAGGGTGCAAGGGGTGTGGCGCCGCTGAATCTTGGGAGTTTTACCGGCGTTCGATTGCCACCGTCTCTCAGCGCCATTGGTGCCGAGATTGTGGGCGCTTCCGCCGAGCGCATGTCTCGCGGGTGCTGGGCTAACCGTTGATCGCTGGTTCCATCCGGCTGGCGCGGTGTCCACGCTCTAGCGCCCAGCCATAGTTGTTCTTCCAGCTTGCTGTTATCTCTGTCAAGTCGCTCGATCTCCTCGACAAGTTGCTGCATCTTTTCTGTCTTTCTTGACAGCGCTATTCCCACTTCTGACACCAATGTAGCAGTCTGTGCCGCCCTCTAGCGGGGAGTGTGTGTGAATAGGGATGGGTACCTTTGACATTTGAATCGATTCGGTACTAATTCCCGGTACCTAGGAATCGATACCGGTACTTAACTGTACCAATTTTCGATACTTTTGAGTGTTTAATATTTTAATTATCTTTTATAATTAGATATATATTTTTCTCATTATTTAACCATATTTGATAAATATCACGATAAATAACATACAACTGTTTGTATTTTAACATTGTCCTTGTAGTTTATAAGCTGATTATTAAAGTGAAGCAAACATCTTTACTGTGAACTAAATTTACTGTGCATCTTCATTCCTTTTGCCGCCCTTTTTCATTTGATTTTTCCTACTGGGAAGTTAGAATTTCCAAGGAGAAAGTGAACGCACCATTAGCTGATAACAATGGTGGCAATGGAAGCTAATTTATCAAGCTAACGATATGCTAAACAGTTTATTTAGCTGCTGGAGCAGATTAAAACGATGATGCCTCACACTTAGATCGTTGTCGCTGGTTTCATCTTCACCCAATCACCCGTCACATTTCGTAAAGTGAAGCCAAACTTTAGAGCGCGTTCATGTTCTTCTATTCGGAAATTCTGAGTTTCGAGGAGAAAGCAAATGCACCATTAGCAGAACGGAAGCTGACATATCAAGCTAACGTTATCTTAAACATTTTATTTACCTACCGGAGCAGATTAAGATGAGGATGTCTCACTTAGATTGTTGTAGCTGGTTTCATCATCACCCAGTTACCCATCACATTTAGTGAAGTGAACCCAAGCTTTAGCGTGCATTCTTTCTACCACGCTGCTCTGTTTACAACTGGCTCACAGCGACTGACGATATAACGCTCTTGCGCATGCGCAGCTGTCTAGGAAAGTTCTCGTTATGAAGGACGGGTACCGAAACGAGGCACCGTTTCAAATGACATTAATTGGTGCTCAGTCAGTACTATGGAGTTCGGTCGGTACCTTAAAAAGTACAGAATTTGGTACCCATCGCTATGTGTGAAGCAGCAAAGAATAGTCGACAGGTAAAAGACATAGAACACTTTTAATAGCCGGATGGCTCCCCGTTTCATCCCCCCACACATACATTTAACCAAGCCCCCACAATGCGGCTCAAAAATTGAAGCAATCCCGGAAGTACCAAAAATTGCAGTTCCACCCTCATCCGCTGGGGGCTGGTGTCAGAAGCGAGCAAATCCTCATTGACTCCCATGTTAAAAATACCAATTTCACAGCAGAAATAAACATGTTAACAGCCTGGTACCAAAACATGTTTTTTGTTTAAATTATCTAGTTTACACTCATGACAACTCAGAGGGGGTTGAATATTTTTCTCACTCTTCTGTTTAAGTGTATTAAAAGCCTAAAATTCTGTATAATTAATGAGCATCAGACCCACGTGACCACCGCCTCAGACCCACGTGACCACAGAGCTAGCTCCTGTCATGTTGGGTGGAGTGGAGATGGTAGACCATGTGTGGTGGGGAGTTCAGGAGGTAGGAGAGCAGGCACGGATGAAAAATAAAAATGGTTTTAATGGTGGACCGGGAGCGACAGGACAAAACAAGGACATGCACATACAAGCAACAATGATCTGACAAAAGACAGGCGCAAAACAGGTGGTATAAATACAGAAGGCTAATTAGGGAAACATGGGCAGGTTAACGAGGGACAGGTGCGAACAATACGGACTAATCAGGGCAGGAGAGAAACACAATCAGGAGGGCAGGGGCAGAACGTGAGAGTCCCCCCCCCCCCCCCTTAAGGGGCGGATACCAGACGCCCACAAGGCCACACAACACAGGAGACTGGGAACACTCGACTTGACTCGGGACAGGAACACTCGACTTGACTCGGGACAGGAACACTCGACTTGACTCGGGACAGGAACACTCGACTTGACTCGGGACAGGAACACGCGACTTGGTTGGGACAGGAACACTCGACTTGGCTGGGACACGAAGACTTGACTGGAACATGAAGAAAAACCGCAGCAGCCGGGACGGGACCCTGTAGTAACTGCAGCAGCAGGCGTGGAACCCAGCAGGAACTGCAGCAGCAGGCGTGGGACCCAGCAGGAACTGCCGCGTGAAGGACCTGCAGGCATAGACCCTGCAGGCGTGCACCAGGAAGTAGGACGAAACAGCAGGAGCGACGCGAGGGAACCAGGAGCGGTAGAAGGTACTCGACCACAGTTCTGAGCAGGTGCACACCATGACTCGACAGGATCCACAGGCAGGCTCGGGTGAAGGGAAGCAGACCACGGAGCAGGAAGACCAGCCCTACCACCCTGAGAATGATGGCGTGCATAGGGGGGTTTACCTCCATCAAAACTCCAGGGAACGGCAGCTTCCGTAAAAAACAGGATGGGGCAGAACAGCAGGAGAGGAGAAAAGACCTTGACCACCCCGGAAACTGATAGGATGCGCCAGGATCACCCAGAGGGCTCGACCACCCCGAGAACAGGTAGGATGCGCCGAGAAACACAACTCCAGGCCGGAATCTTCCTCCGCTGAAAAGGGGAAAAAAAAGAAAAAATAATCCTTCAGAAAAACAGGTGTTAGCTCACCACAGGTCCAGGTTTGGTCGGATCATTCTGTCATGTTGGGTGGAGTGGAGATGGTAGACCATGTGTGGTGGAGAGTTCAGGAGGCAGGAGAGCAGGCACTGATGAAAAATAAAAATGGTTTTAGTGGTGGACCGGGAGCGACAGGACAAAACAAGGACATGCACATACAAGCAACAATGATCTGACAAAGGACAGGAGCAAAACAGGTGGTATAAATACAGAAGGCTAATTAGGGGAAAATGGGCAGGTTAACGAGGGACAGGTGAGAACAATACGGACTAATCAGGGCAGGAGAGAAACACAGTCAGGAGGGCAGGGGCAGAACGTGACAGCTCCGTGGAAAGGCCCCAGTAGAGCCTCGGTCTGGCTTGGAAACTGTTCCGGGATTTTGAGTCTCTGTGTTTGTGTATTCTTTTTTGGATATTATTTGTGCAATTGTTGGACAAAATGACTTGCTGTGGCATTAATTGCACTAATAGAGCGTCCAAGTAGTCTCCGCTTCATTTTTTTCGGTAAGTAAAATTAAATTTGTGTATTTTAGGTCACTGCCGCGCTGAGCTTAGATTTTAACATGTACTGTTTAACCATGAAATTTAAATTTAATAGGGTAAAACCCAGTGCATTTAACATAATGCTGCACTTTAGAAAATGGGTTGAAATATAACAAGTTGGTGGAGCTGAGTTCCGACTATTGGCTTGTGGAGCTCTCGGCAGATCTCTGTTTTCCACCCGTTCTCCCCTCCCCGCAGCTCGGTGCATCTCTGTCTGATCGCAGCTTCTGTCAGCTGCGCGGGCTGCCGACTGGTTCTCCCCTCCCCGCAGCTCGGCGCATCTCTGTTTTATCGCGGCTTCTGTCTGCTGTGCAGGCTGCTGGCTGGTTCTTCCCTCCCCGCAGCTCGGCACATCTCTGTCTAATTGTGGCTTCTGACTGCTGCGCGGGCTGTCGGCTTGTAGAGCTCTGGGATGGAAACCTTTCCACCCGGTTCTCCCCAGCGGCAGCTCTGCGCATCTCAGATTGCAGCGGCGCCTGTCTGCTGTGTGGCTGCCGGCTTGTGGAGCTCTCGGAGACCTCTGTGTTCCACCCGGTTTTACCCAGCGGTCAGCCTGGCGTATCTCTGACTCAGAAGCTCTGGTGTTGTGTACAGTTAACTCCGGTTGTAGCTAGGTTGCTACCTCCGTTAGCTTAGCTCCCACCTCCGCGTTAGCTTTGGGTTAGCTTCAGGTTAGCTTGTAGCTAGTTCGACCGGGTGTCGTCAGTTGATCCCAGCCTTACAGCCCCACTCTCAGCTCCACCTCTCTTCCTTTTTGTGGAATTGTCTGTGCTTGACGGAACCTGTGACACGATCAAAATGGCGGTGGTGGCCACCTCCCATTTGGCCTCAAAAACGTGTTATTGGAGCTCTATGGAAACCCATTGTCCAATATTTATATGTCGATGCATTTAACTCACCGTGCCAACAGGCACTGGATAAGAACAACACAGCGTGAACGCCGAACTGAAACAAACAACACTAACATAACCCCGAACAATATAACTCCCAAAACACCACAAGCGGAATAAACAAACCCAATTTCCCGTCCCCCCAGAGTGCAATGCGGCCTTGCCGGCCTATCAGTGGCAGGGCCGCCACAGTTTCAAAAGTTTAATCCACTTTTCATGCCAGAAAACTAAGTTAAATGATAAGGTAAATCAATTTTCGAGTTAAAGGTAAACACTGAATGCCTGGGCTTGTTCATTAGAACAAATGAGCTTTTGTGCAAGTAAAAAATAGTTCTACTGTTTGATTTTGCTGCCCTTTACTAGAAATGATGCACTTCCTTCCTCACAACCAGTGTGTTTTAAGATTCAAGTACCATTCTCATAAAATTTTGTGTTATGTTTCCTTTTCTCTGGAAAAAGAAAATGAAGCTGTGTTTTCTGGTAACAGGAACTGACATCTTATGTGCTTGTATGGCTCAGAGGAAGTGAGGAAGGTAATCAACCCAACTTCTGAACTAGGACTGCTGCCACAGACGCTCCTTAAAGCAGCAGCCTGCAGTAATTCACAGTCTGGTGTAACAATGTTAAACAGGACTCTTTCGATACTTTGTTCATTAGAGGAATAACTTTTGTTTTCTAAAATTAACACCATTCTTGATTCTAGTCACAAATGTAAAGAAGCACGTAGAGCTAGATAGACTTATCTGTTGTTATTTTTTTTATGGATAATTGTGTTTTGCTAGAAGTCTACAGTCAGTTTGGCTGATTGGCCTCAGTGAGATTTAGCTCAAATTGACAATATTCATCATTTGTTTGTACATTAAAAAGTCCTGATTAATTTGTGTTGCTTCAGCCTGAGGAAATTAGAATCAAATAATTAGAAACCAGACTGTACTCCACCAGCAGTTGATATTATTTGGCTCCATTTGACTTGCAAACCATTTTGGAGTGCAGTCTGTCATTCTGTTTGTTGAATGGAGCAGGTGTTGTTGCATGTGACGACTCACACGGAGCTACACGTGAGTTTAAGCCTAGAAAAAACCCACGCAGTGCAAAATGCTTTAATACACGCTTGTATCCTATTGTTTTTATGGAATATTTATTTGAATTGTTCTAACAAAATAAGAAACATTTTTTTGATGGAGGATTGTGTCATGGGAGAAAGTCTCAGGACTGACGTGTTGGAAAAGCTGTGGAGCATGATGAATCAGGAATGATGTTTCAGTTTTGAGTTTAGTTTTCCTGGGAATTCAGCCTGGGAAAATGTTAGATCCCCACTTCCTGTTATGAGCTGAGAAAACCCTGAAAATCAGCTTCTGGTTCTGGTTCTGGGATCCAGCTGTAATACGGCAGTCAGCCAAAATATTTTGACTATGGACAGAGACAGTGAGTGACACTGACAACTCAGTGTGTTGTGCTGGAAGCCCAGCCATTGATGTGGATGAGTGTGATCACTGATTTAAACATTTTTAACCATTTTTGCAGCCTAGTTGCGTTTGTCATTGCACACAGAGAACTCCTTCACAGTGTTCCTCAGCTGGAGAATGGTGGATCCTGCCAAAAAGGCAGAAAAGAAGTCAAGAGTTTTTTCACCAGATGGTGAAAGGTGATACTGATGAAATGGCACATCCATGTTTCTACCAGTAAAACTTGTCATTGTGCTTGAAGTAGTTGCTGGAAAGACAAAGGCCCAGGAGGGTACAGAGCTGGTCTGGAGTCAGTTTAGTCCTCTCATTTAAGGAATCATCTTGTTCCAGCTTTTTCCTAACTGATTCAACTGTGGGTATACATGTGAAGAGTGACGTCTCAATAGAGACAATGGTTTCACCTGGCACCAGTTAGAGATCTTGAACTTTTCTAGCAAAATCTACCGAATTCTGTATGTGATGTGGGGTATTTCCAACCAGGACAACCAGGATGGTGGAGAGATATTATGCAATGTTGTATGTGACAGAGTTGATGCTGCTGATGAGTCTGAGTGATGTTCCTTCCTTGTGTATTTTTGGAAGACCATGTGGTCTGGTGGTGGTTGGAATGGCTGTGTCAGTGTGCTAGTGTACGGCAGACTCGCCTCTGTCAGTGTGCCCCAGGGCAGCTGTGGCTACATCGTAGCTCATCCCCACCAGGGTGTGAATGGGTGAATGACTGATTGTGTTGTGAAGCGCCTTGGGGGGTTGTAGAACCCTAAGAGGGCGCTATACAAATACAGGCCATTTACCTTTTATATACATGGGGTGGCTTCTCCTGGGTAGAGTCTGTAGTTTTTGTATATGGTCCATGATTCTCTTCTCATGTCCACTTGTCAGGCCCCTCTTCAGTACTTTATATGTGGTTCTAGCTCTCAAAAATGTGGGGACTTTGTTGTGGTAACCTGTTGTATTCAGAAAACCGTACAACATCCTTTGTCCACAGGTAAAATTGTGATGTTCTGGTGTTTGCTGTGGGGATAAACAAATATTTAACCTTTATTTATCCAGATGAGTCGATTGGGAACTCGTTCTCATTTACAACGATGATCTGGCCAAGAGGCAGCAGCAACAGACACATACATAAGAACTGACAGGTTGTAGTTCTGTACCATCCAGGGAAACAATACTAGGGTGGAAAGTTGATTGTTGAGTAGAGTTACAGTTGAAGAACATGAACTTTGTTTTACTTGTGTTTAAATGAAGATGGAGGTTGAAGAAGGCATGTTGAAGACAAAGTTGTGCTGCTAGTAACTGCATGTATATAAAATGCTTTATTCTGCATATAAATGTATGTAAGAACTATCATCAGCGTGAACAATGTTATTAATATAGATTTTGAATAAGGTTGTAAGTAAATATAATTAATTTCCATGTATTAATTTATTTGCTAATGAATAGCTCACAATTTTAGTAATAAACTTTGTGAGTCACTTTTGAGTGTGCAAGTTTCACTCTGAAAGGATATATAAGTATATCGTGTACTGACTCTTTGGTAAACAACAAGTGTTGTTGCTGCTTCAGAAGAAGCAGGGGTGAGTCATTTCTGCTGTCTTCACCTTGGATATTTCATGGGAAACTCCTTCTTCAAGTGTAAATCAAGAACAGCTACCAGAGTGTCATTCAGGCCTATTTTTAGGTCCTCGTTCTAAATACTCTTTTGTCGTGTTGCAGATCCAAATGTAGGTTGCTTTGAAAAGTATCTCGTGAAAAGAAATCTCAATCTCCATTTAAGGAATACTTATTCTAAATAGCAGTCTGCATCACATGCAATAGAATGTACTCTACTGGTGTGTGTGTGTGTGTGTACATGTGTGTGTGTGTGTGTGCGTGTGCGTGTGTGCATGCATGTGAGTGGGTGAGCTGTGCTTCCTGTGAAATAAGAGCAGAATGTGTGTTTTATTTTTTGACTCTTGGAGGTTCCTGTGAATACACTCATAGATGAGTGAGTCAGTGTAGGGTGTTCCTGCTGGGCAGAATTCCCTCAGTACGGTTGATTATTAGCACATGTGGGTGTGTGTCTTTATAATAAATTGAGTGTGTGTTGATGTAAATATCTGTATGTGATGAATATGTTTTGTGAATGAACTCCTCATACTCCAGGATATCTGGAAAACCCTTGTTGTTGAATGTAGGAACTCCAACTTCATGACTGTCCCAAAACAGCAGTGAAGTGGACGTTGCAAATTCAAATGTAATTTTGTGTGCAAGGCTGTTTAATTCTGTCACTTTCTTAGCCTATTTAACATGAATTTCAGAGCTGCACTACATTTCTAACAAACACATGATACCAGAGTATCCCAACTCCACATGGTAAGCCATCCTAGTATGTAAATAAATAATCTGGCCACGACCCATAGACAGAGCTCAGTCGTGGGACGGAATCTCTAGTTGTCTTTTCAGAATCAGAGTCAGAATCTGATTTTTGCCATGTAGGTGAGAGGCTCATCTACTAGGAATTTGTTTTGGTGGCAAGGTGCAAACATACATTCAGGTCAAAGTCAGGTCAGGCAGTACTTACATTAGGATACATCAAGTAATAAGAAAAGAAACATAGCCAGAAAGCAATCATAAGCGTAGGAATGTGGTTGACCGGGGCATTTGTGTGTGTTTTGGCCATTCATCGGTTGTTCAGGAGCCTTACAGCAGAGGGGAAGACGCTGTTTTTGTGGCGTGAGGTTCTAAGGACCTGAACCTCCTCGCTGAAGGTAGGGTTTCAAACAGTCCATGACCAGGGAGAGAGGGGTCAGCTGTTATCCGACCTGCACTTGTCTCTGCATGCTAAACATGACATTCACTGCTACAGATGTCAATGAGGCAGTCCGCCATACACGGATGAAGAAGATGCAAATACTGTACATCCTTTTTCTAAATAAAGGACTTAAGTACTTCTATCTGCTCTTGACTCAAAGAAAGGCTCAAGGCTAAATGTTCCAAATCTGATGCCAAATCCGTTTCAAACGAGCCGTCGTCATCTTAATTGTTCTGCTCTGTCGCTCTGTGATTAGCATAAGACAATACTGATCAGGTCAGTGGTAGACCTGCTGAAGCTTCTATGGAGCGTGGCTAGGCCGACACGCAGAGCAAAGTCGTAATGCTTCCGCTATTGTCTGTCTAGATTTCTAGGCTACAATCTCATAGGATTTTAGGGAAAATCTCAAAGTCTCACAAAAATCACAAAAACTTTGCAAAAAAGTCAGATTATTTCTTTGTTATGTTTTTTGGCAATAAATTGGATTGGTTAATTGCACATCCCCACAGTAGTAAGGAGGATAAATGTGGATAGAAGCAACACATATTAGCCATTTTTGTACATTTATAAAATATCATGTTGTCAGGGACTTCAGTTGCATGTGGAAGATGAATCCACACAGCCACAACAGCTTCACGTTTTGCAAAACACATTTCACCATCTGCTATCAGGCCCTTCTTTTTCCTCCAAAGGAGGTGTCAAATCCAAGGTTTCGTATTTAATCTGAACTCCTATTTAAAGAGGCTCCATGAATTATGAATCTTGTTAAGTGCGTCACTGGGAGACCTATGTAGACTCCTATTAGCATGTCACACTGTCCTCACTCACACAGACACACATAACCTATATTAACAACATTATTGTGGGCGTCCAGAATCCAGAGAAGAGAGTGAGCCAGTAAGTGAGTGTAGGCAAGTTCATTCTTTTGTCCAAAAAATTGTTTAACATTTTTTCCCTTGTGTGATTTCTCTAAGCTTTTTAAAGATATTTTAAATAGAGTAGATGGAGTCACCGCTCGTCTGGGAAAGGTGCTGGATCAAAAAGTGGAATAAACAAATTAAGAATCCGCACACTTCAGTCTGCGATGTAGGAGTTTATTGGTCAAGCTTTCGGTCAGAGACCTTCATCAGGAAGGTCTCTGACCGAAAGCTTGACCAATAAACTCCTACATCGCAGATTGAAGTGTGCGGATTCTTAATTTGTTTAAAGAGCAAGTCACTCCAAATCATTTTTTTTTTTGCGGATAAACTTTATAAATGAGTGTCTGATCGTGCTGTAGACATGTGCAGTCAATAATTCGGCACTTTAGTGCATCTTAGTTAAAATTTAAATATTCTGCCTAAAACTGTCAGTGTTGCACCGTCGTCAAGCAAAAACTCAGCACTGCATTCAAATTTAAATCTGCCGTCGCTATTGGCTAAGAGGTACACTATTATGTTAGATGGTACATTATGATGTCACAATGTCGTGAGTGTGTGTATTTGTTAGCGGCTCCACCCTCTCGGTCTGCTAGGCAACCGCATTTGTTGCATCTTTCAAACAGGAAGTGGGAGTTGAGTAAGAATCTGGTAGGGGGTGACTTGCTCTTTAAAGATATTTTAACACATTTTTGCAGATGAGTTACTTAGGTGTCTTGATTATGGAAATGATGATTTAAAACACACCAAAATCCCCCAGATTTGTTGAATATAGTGATGTGTCGGTCGCGAACGAACCGGCTCTAAGAGCCGGCTCTTTGAAGTGAAAGACGGGAGCCGGCTCGTCATTGGGAGCCGTCCCCTCCCCTCCCCCCTCCCCCCTGCTTTGGTGAAAGCTACAGGCGTTTGGTCAACATGTGTAACTGCGTGTCCAGACTGTCCACACACAGAGCAGTAGGGGCGGGGAAGAGGGAGGATCAGACTCAGACACACAGCAGAGCACATGCGGGTGGAGGGAGACGAGAGGGAATGAGGAGGAGGAAAAAGGCGAGAGAGAGATGAGAGTGCGACAAAGACGGTGAGAAAATGAGCGCCAGCAGTTGGAAAGTGGAGATTTCTTAAAGTGTTCAGTTATTAAATCCATAGAAATGATAAATATTTGATATATTGCTTTTTTTACATTAGTAAATCGTTTTACGTATAGTTTTGCATTATTTTGGTTATAAATGTACTCTACGCAACAGAAAATCTGAGGAGCCACTTGGGAGCCGAAAGAGCCGGCTCTTTTTGGTGAGCTGAGCCAAAAGAACCAGCTCTCTAAAAAGAGCCAGAATTCCCATCGCTAATTGATTATGAGTAAAGTGATTATTGTTTTCAGTTTGAACCACCTAAATAAGCTGGTATTAGCTAATATTTGTGTTGTATCAGCTGTCTCTTAGAGAGTGTTTTGAAACTCACTGCAGTCAGGTCATCTGACTCCATTCTGTCATCTCAGCCATCCCGTCCCAGTAAAGCACCGTACCCTTGGGGGTGGCCCAATTTAAACTGCTCCGCTGTTTATAGATATAAGCTGATTGTATTGTATAGATAGTTTAGTCTGTGTTTATTTAGGCCATGGCACTGTGTGGACATGTAATTGGAGTGAGTAAGAGAGACTGGTGTTGACATCCAGGAGACCATTATTGAGACCACAGAGCAGACCAACATACTGTCAGAGAGATGAGCTCATCTTTTCCCGTCCTTGAGGTTGCTTGAGAGGACTGGGGGTTTCACAGGGGGTGGGCAACACAGGCCAGACTCTGGATTGGGTTTGAGGTCAGACAGAGAGTATAGCCAGTGTTAACTATGGCATATAAAGGTGAAATGTTCAGTGCTGCTAAACTCCAATTCCCATCTCTTCCATTAAGAGCATTGAACTTAAAGCAGAACCTGCATCAAATACAACATTCAAAGTTACGCTGGGGACACACCGGCCGCCGAAGCGCCGCAAAGCACCGGGAGGCGAAGCGTTCACAAAATTCGACCGCTGCTCGCTGCTCCTCAGTTCAGACCAGACGCTTCTTTCTCCGCTCTGGTTGAGGCGCGCCTCGTAGTTTTTCTTTTAACCACTTGGTGTCCTCCATTTCCTCTCTGCCTTTTCTCTGCTCTTTTCCTCTACACCCCCTTCAGCTGGCCTATGACTTACTGCCTCTCTGTCCTGTTTGCTCCCGTTGAAAGAAACCCAAAACCACATCCCCTTCACGTGGTCACACACACACACACACACAAGTTCACTGTGTGTGTGTGTGTGTGTGTGTGTGTGTGTGTGTGTGTGTGTGTGGTTTTTATGCAGTGTCTGTTTACAAACACATTTGACTATCACGGAATTGTATTTTGAAATGCTTTATTTTGCTAAATTTACCGGCCTGCCTCCTCTGTCTAGGTTTGACTTCCCGCCAGAGATGACGCGGTTTACCCGCGGCTCGCAAAAAAAATAGAGCAGACGCCGAAACGATCGCTGCACGGTGCGGGCCCCCAGACCCAGATAGGTGGAAGAAGACGAAACGAGACAGTAAATGGTGTTTTTCTCTTTGGGACTCTTTGAAGTGGTAGCAGCTAGCTGTTTCTCCTTCTCTGATATTATTGTGCCGAGAACCTTCCTGAGTGGAGGACTCAGGGAAGTGCGGTGGTTTGGTGAGACAGACAACCGGAAGGTCCAATTTTTGGTCTGAAATGTGTTATTGGCGGAGGATTTTAGACAAATGCGAGAGAACCACTTTATTTTTTTTTTCTCCACAATAAATTTATGATAAATAGCCTGTATTTGAATAGCACCTTCTAAGGTTCTACAACCCCCCCAAGGGGCTTCACAACCTAAGCCGGGCGTACACTGTGTGACTTTTTCACTTTTTTGAGCCGATTTTCCAGTCGTGCGAGAATCCACGACATCGGGGCGAGTTTTGCGCCGAGCGGTCGTGTAGTGTACAGGGGGTTACGAGAGGCGATTAACACCACGTGACCAGCCGCCGATCAGCAGTCGTGAGGTCGCACGGACTTCTGGCATGTTTAATATTTCGCCCGTCCCTCGTGAGGGTATCGCACTGTTGAAGCGGCGCTGCAAGCAGCTGCGACCCAAAAAGTATCAGAACCGCTCACGGCGCATGCACAATCCTGCATCAACGCCGCTCGCCCGCTATTCCCCTAATAACACACGTTGTTCGTTTTAATTCCTACATGTTTTTTTACTCACAAAGATTGTCAAGAAAGTGTGTTTGTCGTGTTCATGTCAAATTAAACTGATCGCAAAACACAGATTTACTTTCTTTATTTCGTTTTCCTCATCCAACCCTCATAAATCGCTGTGTCCTCCTGCAGCACTCCCGAAGGACAACAGGCAAAACAAGACCAAAAAGTCTAACGTGTTGTTTAAAAACTGCTATTTTTAGCATATTTTTAGGGCCAACGTGCTGCTACCAGACGTACAGTGTGAGCAGTCAGGTCGCATGCGAGAACTGGGTCGTACAGTGTGAGCGCCTGGCTCGTGAGATCTGCTCTGCGAGGAAGTCGTACAGTTTGAGCTGAAGCTGAGTGCTACGAGTGAAAAAGTCGCACAGTGTACGCCCGGCCTTAGTCAGTCAATCACCCAAGTACCTCAACACCTCGCACACATTCACACTCTGGTGATTATGAGCTACTTGTAGCCACATCTGCCCTGGGGTACACTGATGGGAGCAAAGCCACCGAACATTGGCGCCACCGGCCCCTCCGACCACCATCATCAAGCAAGGTGGGTTAAATGTTGTAAGATCACAAAATCCCTCGAGACGCCAAAGGTCACAGTTTGTTAATGCCATCTGCCATTAAAGTAAGAGAAAGAAAAAAGAGATCATGTTTGATTTCATTGTTTGATGTCATATAAAATATTGTGCCTCTCAACTGACAAGAATAAAGCCATGAAAAACAAACTGTTACACTTCTTAAAAGATGCTGGGTGTAAATAAGCCTTTAGGCCATATGCAATAGTCTGTTTAGGCCAGAAATTGATGCATCCCAGAAGTGGCTGATGGCAAAAGTAGAACCCAATCCTATTTTTAACAATCTTCCCCTCTTCTCCGTGTCTGGCTCGATGACATCAATTTGGTGAGATGAATATTTGTAGTCCATTATGTCTTTTCACACTACCTAAACTAACTTTGAAAATATGTGCTTACTTGCTATCAAAATGTGACTTTAAAATTCACGGACATCAAATGTTAAATCCACGGCAAACATCAAACGGGATCACAAAATAACTTTTATCCATTCATTGACTCCCATTCATTTTTTTAATGGTCCGGAAGAAGAGGGGCATGATTTAAGCTTGGTTTATGCTTGACGCATTTACTTTCCGCTTGGTGATGCGGCTCGCGGATGGAACGCGCTTCACAACTCGCAGCGTTTATGGTTCATGTGGCTTGTCTCTGCAGTGAGCCAATATTCTCCCAAACTGTAGGGGGCAGCATGGAGCTCTACGGCATGCATCCAACACTACACCATAGTAGAAGTAGAAATTACTGTTGTTTACAACATGGCATTCCAGCATTTTTTAACAGTGTCCTCGTCTTTTCCGACAGTGCGAGCTATTTCTCTCCAAGAATTATTAACATGTTGATCACAGTGATCTTTGAGAGCTGAATCATACAAATGTCTGTATTTACGAAACTCTGCCATAACTAGTTCTTGCCAGTCCGCCATGTTTTTCGGTGTTCGACCATCCGCGTGGTTAGAAAATCTACTAGGTGCGTGGTGCGGAAAGTTTGAGCCGTGCGGAGGCCAGGTGGAGGGGCGTGGTTGTTAAAATGACGCAAGTTTG
The DNA here is from genome assembly GCF_043380555.1 of Nothobranchius furzeri. Classification (NCBI taxonomy): domain Eukaryota; kingdom Metazoa; phylum Chordata; class Actinopteri; order Cyprinodontiformes; family Nothobranchiidae; genus Nothobranchius; species Nothobranchius furzeri. The sequence goes on from NC_091748.1 coordinate 68,126,166, forward strand.
CCGCACGGAGCCGTGCGAACCTCGCGGATGCGTCAAGCATAAACCAACCTTTAGGCTCCCTATAGGTGCCATGCATAAACAAGTGCCCCACCTGGGCCACCCCATTTTAAAAGGCCTGAACACACCACTGCTGCCACCTATCAGTCAGAGTTTGAGTTGCACCACACAAAAATGACAGCAAATGTTTGTATTTACATTCTCAACAAAAATGATTCACTTTTTCAAAATATTATTTCAGTATTATAACACTAATCACAGAATTTCACTTTATGGATATTTCCTTTCATCTGTACTTGAGAGGATTGATGTTGTGCCTGCTAGTGCAAACAGACAGGGAGCATCGTGTGTGGCTGGAGAGCACGTAGGCACACAATCCAGCACCCTGCCACAGACACGTCTTATCTACATGCCTTCCTCTGCCATTGAGCGGAATGTTGTTATGGTCTGAGTGCACTCACTGCTGCCTTTCAGTGGGTGAGTGTTAGTCTGTGTACATTTAATGACTTCTGGCTAATCATCATCCTTCATCAGGGTACTTTGGCCATGGGGAGTGATGGAGCGGGATGGGGGTTTGCAGAAATTTGCCTTTTACAGTCAGCAGGAAATGGCATAAGGACTTGGGATGTGAGACGTGACAGTTGCAACATGAGCTCAGGGAACTCCCAGCATGGAGATGACGTCTGCACAGAGGCATCTTATCTGCTTGCTGACTGGTGATTTCAGGTGAATTCCACCTGTTCATACAAATAATGACAGTGTCATCTGCACTGTTGACTTTTTGATCAAATCAAAGTCCTTCAGGTTTTGTTTTGTAGCACATTTCAGAATATACTTTCAAACACATTTACATAATAATTCAATCATACTGACACCACACATCCATGCATTTGTTTGAAGGAGTTTGCAGCAGTGTAAACTTATTTAGCCCTATTCCCTTGGACATAACTCATCCCTTACTAGTGAAAACCAGATATTGAATTCAGAAAAGCTAAATGAAACATAACCAAAAGGAAATAAAACACCACAATTTATTTCTCCTAATTTAAAGATACTAGATAATTATTATTTATTAATTCACAAAACTTAAAAAAGCAAGAGGAAACAACAAGCAGACAGAAAATACAGCACACCATAATTCTTCCAACTAAATAAAAGACAGTATAAGAAAAGCAATTTTCAAATAAAGAATTAGGATAAAATGACGGGCCTATTCATTTATCACCCTAGGTTATACCGTGTTCTTCATCTTCATATGTATATATAATTAGTTTTTTGTACCATATTTTAAACAGTTTCAAGGCACACTTGGCAGTTTTGCTTGCTTTTAGCACCCCCTAGTGTCCGCTATTAATTCTCTGTAGTTAAACCCAATATGAAACGTATCTCCTCGCCGTGCTTTCGTCTTTTTAAGTTCTTAATCTAAATGCTGAAATGTCTCTTCAGCCTTTGTAGCAGTCTACAGGATCGATTCATCACCAAATCAAACAAATCAACTGTGTTCACAACCTAAAACATGCAGGAAGCATGTGCTGGAAGCAGAGTGCAGTGCCAAGTATGTCAGCTAAATTATTTCTAAGTCCAACGGGAGTTGGACACACTGAAGTTTCATGTGTGATATTTTGGCCACGGTGGGTGGTAAGGGTCTGAGTGATTATTTTATTTCTTCTTCTAGATTATTCCATGAGTGGAATGTAATGGGAAAAGGACAGTTTTACACTAAGAAAACTTTAACTCTTTGGTTGCTTGAACTCAGACAATTTCACGACAATTAAAGTCTCTTTCTGGAGTATTTCTTTTGTCCGATGGCACCATCTAGTGGCTGACAAGCATATCACACAAAAAGTCTGTCGCTCTTGTTTTTTTAAGATGGCAACTTCACATTTCTTGTTTAGTAATGTGCTTCTGTAGCCGACAAACAGAGCTAAAACACAGTTTTACAAGTAGTATACTCATGTCATGTTGTGTTTTCATATATTTATATTTTAACCCTCCCACTGTCTTTATGGGTGACCCTGCGAGGAAAGCTGACCATTGAGCAGGATTGATGGTTTATCCCTTTAGGTCCACGTGACAGGGGTGAGGTGGTGCTCACTCCTCACCCCTGCCATGTGGACCCAAGGGATAAACCATCAACCCTGCTCAGTGGTCATCTTTCCTCGTGGGGCCACACCCATTAGGACAGTGGGAGGGTTGAAGACTTTCTTGTCCGTGAAAAGTTAATCAACTCTGCATCAGCCGAGGTGTTCCTTAAATTTGAAGCATTTAGCGGTAGTCTAATGCTATTGGTTAGTTCTGGTCAGCGCTCAGTTTCCTATTGTACAGAGCTATGTGGGGCGGGGGGGCGTGCTGAGCAAAAAAAAAAATGGACGTATTGCTTACATTATATCACAGATAATCACTTTTATGGATTTCTGAAAAACTATACATAATTTCTGAAAGGGGAAAACTACTTTAATGAAAGGGGATAAAATGTTAGATCATGTTTGGGATCTTATCACATTTTTGGTCACTGGGACCGGTGGCGCCATTGTGTACAGCAGTCTTGTCTCTGTCAATGCCCGGGCAGCTGTGGCTATGGTGTAGTTTATCATCACCAGTGTGTCAATGTGTGTGTGCGTGGGTAAAAGACTGGTTAGTTGTAAAGCGCCTTAGGGGGTTGGAGAACCTTAGGCCCTGTTCACACGTAGCCGAGGATCTGCCAAAACGTAGATATTTTTCTACGTTTCGGCCTGTCATCCACACGAAAACAGAGTTTTTTCACACGAAAACAGATCTTTTTAAAAACTCCGGCCAAAGTGAAGATCTGCGTTTTCTCCGTTTTGGGTGTCTGCGTGTGGACAGACAACACCGGAGTTTTAAGGTCCGCAACGTCACTTTCCGCGACAAAAAAATGCTGACATCACGTGTGCGACCTGTGTTTACACTAGCCGGCAGCATGGATGCTCTCAGAGCTGCGCTCGCTTTATCAATTGTCCAAGCGCTTTTTGCTTGTTTGCTTTTGCAAGCGGAATTACTGCTCCTTGCGGAAGACCACAGACGAAGGACGAGGTTAAGAACGGGGGAAGTACTGCCACCTACAGGTCTGGCATGTCCTTAACAACGTATTTATCCGGGTACGTGTGGACAGAGTTTTTTTTTTTAAATGAGGTGGTGTGGATGCAAGTTTTTGGAGGGGCGGATATTCGTTTTTTTTAAAAACCCGGCTACATGTGGACTAGGCCTTAGAAGGTGCTCTTTAAATACAGGTCATTTTGTCATTGCATATTTTTACTTACTTGACCTTGTGCAGCTAAGTCACAGGGAAATAGAGCCTATAACTAGAACACATTTGATGTAAGATCATGGACTCTGGAACCTGAAACTGCCTCGTCCTCTTCTTCTGTGATTCCTCACTTTCCAGACTAAAACTTTTCCTTTTGCTCAAAGCAACTTCCCTTTTTCTAACCGTGTCCATACAACGCCTGTGATGACCCAGTTGAATTTGTCTTGTGGGTTTTGCTATTTGTATAAACAGTTCCATACCTGCAAATAGATGCAGCACTGCATCTATGAAGAAGCACCAGATTAGAGCAACAGTGCACCCTGCAGGCAAGAAGTCTGAGAGAAAGTAGGTCAGATGGAGGGTGGTGAGGGGTGTCCGCCGGTGGGTTGGAGGTGAATGAATAAAAGTACAAAGGAGATGGGGATGCTGTTTCCAGTTCATTAAAAGAATGGCATACTTTACTCACGTTTCTGGCATCAGTGACGGGGAGACACGTGATGTGGCAGTAATGAGTGTTCACATCCATAGTTTAGTTCTGAATTGTTAAGTGGTGTTTGTCTAAATGGCACAGAGACAGCTCTGCTCTCAGGAGGGGTGTTTTCCTGTGATTAGGAGCTGAGAATGTGCGGCATCGTTCTTCAGTGTGCCAATAATATATAATGTCATCATTGTCGCTGCAAATATCACACTTAAGGTTTAATCCCAAATATATTGTCATCCAACTCCTGCTCTGTCACAGGAACTCGTTTTAAACATCCAAAAGTTGGGTTGACGGTTTCTGTCTGTGAACAATTGTGATCAGTTTTCATCTTGATGCCACTCCAATGGTAAAACCCTCACAATCCAGTTAGACGTAGTACTGAGCTGCTCAGAGGAGTGTGGTGACCTTCAGAGCCTGACAAGTTCAGATTCTTTCCTGCCGTTGTCGCACATTTCGGTACTCTAGCGTGGAAACCTTCTGCAGTGCACGTGCAGTTGTTAGTGCCTGTTCTGCTTCATGTTGCAGCAAACAATTTGTCCTAGTTTTTCATAACTTCTCATCCCGGCTTTCTTCCTCTCATTCCTCTAGTGAACTTCTGTTGTTCATCTCCCTTCTCATCCCTTCATCTGCCTGGAGTGAGGACAGAGGGTCCACAGAAGGAGCAGTAAATGGCTAAAAGTTGTACTTCAGCTAGTTTCCCAAAGTCGCAGGTACAGTAAACGAAGAAGGATTTGGTATTTTTACAGCACTGCAGTATCTCCTCAGCAGGAAGCACACAGCAGGTGTCTCCATCTGTGATGATCTGAAGAACCATTTTTAACAATCTTCTTACTAAGTAGAACTTATGAAGACTCTCAAATAAATGTTACCTTTACAATTAGGATAAAGTGTTTTAAAAAGTTGAGTTTAAGTGTTACACAAAAAGCAATCCTATTCAAAACACCATAAGAGACTATTACCTCAACCCTTTTGTTCATGTTGTCATTCTGCTGCAGAAAGTCTTTGCAGTCACAATTTGGATTAACTTGACTTGTCAACGTAAACATAAACATCTTTATTTAGTGTTTGGCTCTACACAGTTATTTGCACTTTTATGAATATACTGTCTGTTCATTGCAGTCTAGTCATGTAAATGAAGGTGGTCCTTATTGGTTTATTGGGCAATTACAGAAATTTTCATTTTTTTAAGCTTTTACATTTTAACTGCAACATTATCCTATACGGAGTCCATCACAACATATAATAAGAGTTAATTAAACTCTCTCAAACATCACAGCTGCAGCAAGATAATCGAAACAAAAGAATAAACTGAATCCATGTCAAATAATAAGAAAACAACAAACAATCTACTTTAAAGGTCAACTTCACTGAAAACCCCCTTTTTTTCTTATTATTCCTGATTATAATCAGTGACTCTGAGTTTTACTCTGAGCAAACAGAGAAACTGCAGCAGGCTGGAGGGTTTTCTCTCCACCTTGTTCTTTAGAAGAAAAGGATTTTTTGTTTAAGGAGACGAGCAGCTCAGAGCCGTATCGTATCATATCGGCTGATGAGTGGCAGAGCCAGCTGGAGGCACGGCTGGTGTTCAGTAGTGATGGGAGCTCCGGCTCTTTTAAGAGAACCAGTTCTTCCGACTCTGATCACTAAAATGAACGGCCCTCTTGGCTCTCAAATGGCTCCTCAGATATACATTTTATCAAATGTTTATTATTTTAGCAACTTCTTTTATTCAACATGTAGTTAAAATGTGTCCAAATCTCCCTGCCTGTCCTTCTTTCACTGGTCTTCTCGTCTTTCTGCAGCGCTGTTTATTTTTCTTTCCTCCTCTTTTACAGATTAGTTCTCACAACCCTCCAAGGTGCTTTACCACACAATCAGTCATTCACCCATTCACACGAACGTTCACACACTGGTGATGATGAGCTACGATGTAGCCACAGCTGCCCTGGGGCGCAATGGCAGAGGTGAGGCCTGTCGAATGCTGGCGCCATTGGTCCCTCAGACCACCATCGAGTTAAGTGTCTTGCCCAAGGACACAACAGCAGCATTCTCTGAATTGAACCTGCTGCTGCTGTGGGTACTCCAGTGATATTTTTTACAGAACACTAGGTGGCAGTGTAGGAAAATGTGTTGATTGTCTCCTAACTGAAATGAGCAGCAAAGAGATGCAGCAAGACAGAAATGAAAAAGAAAATGGAAGACAGAGAGAAAAGTGATGAGGCGTGAGGAAATTGTAAACAACAGGCCCAAGGCAGAATAAACGTTGGAGAGCAAATGAGGGAGAGGAGGAATCTAGGAGGGTTAGGACGAGTTTAACCTGATTTAAGATTGGAGGCAGAGAAACCTGCCTTTTGGGGAATCTGTTCACACAAAGGAGCTGCATCAAGCGGGAGGTTAAAAGGAAATGACAAACTGACTAATGAAAAGGCCACAAGACAAAATAATTCAAATGAAACAAGCGCAAAATAAAAGAAAATATAAAACCTAGCAAAAAGGAAATGTAAGCTTTGGATTGCATATCAGACCTAATGATACATTCAAGTGCGAGCAACACCTAAATCAACTTCTTTTGCTGATAACCTGTATAGAGCTCCGGACGTCACGTGACTCTCAGAGAGTAGATGCCATGTTGGCAGGCAAAAAAGTTAAGCAAAATGAACGTGATCGGCTTGGATTTTACTCCGTCGGAGTTCACTTCACACTTTAAAACTGAAGAAATCGTTTTATATAGTCAGAAATTAAATAGACTAAACATCTCCGGCCCTTAGTGTGCCCCTGGAATACTTTTTAAAACGCCAGAAGCTGTCGGAGCAGACCTCTTACCGGATTTGAGATACCCTGACATTTATAATTTCCTTGTTAATTTTCCCTCATCCTACTCCGGAGCATCGCTAAGAGCATACAAAAGCCTGGAGGATACAAATGGACTCAATCAGGGTTTGTTGTTAGTATCCAGATCTGGATTCTTCCTGCAAAGGACAGTGTTGTTGTCACTGGGAGGGTAAGTGGAGATTTTTGTTACCATTAGCAACAGCCCGTTGCAAGATTATGTCTGTGTGATCTGATAATTGATCAACCATTGCTTAAAAATGAAATACAGCTTAGCCGGTTCATTGCTGTGATCATAAAACACGTAAACGGCAGCACGCAGAAATCACGAGGCAACGTTTTACGTGATGTTTACTTGTTGCTATGAGTAATAAGACCGAAAAAGCCACGCCAAAATAAGTTCAGGAAGCCCACTAAGAATCGTAATAAAAGCATTTAAAATAAATACCATACACAGTTGAGGAAACGTTGGTTTAAGTACCTGATATGAAGTGGTCGCTGCATAAGTGAAAACCTTTACTCTCGGGGTCCCACAGTTTCATTTTAGACTGGAGGCTAGCACGTTTCATTCATGAAACAATAAAATTAGAATATCTGTTTTTGGAGAAAATCAATAAAGCTTTTCTGAATTTCCTTATAGAAATAAACAAATAAATAAATAATAAGGAAATATCATAAATAATGAGGAAATTACTTTCAATCAAGCAGTAGAATTGATCATAAGTTAATAAAAAAATGTTTTGAACTGCGTAGTGATGCAGCAGGTTGCAATGTTGACTCTCAGTGAGATGATTGCAGGTTCAAATCCTGGCTGTTGCCATTCTGCATGGAGTTAGGGTGTTATGTTCTCCCCCTGCAGGTGTGTGTTTTCACTGGGTACTTCAGCATTTTCCTACTGACCAGAAAAAGACACATTTCAGGTAGAGATTTTTATTTCTGGTTTGTGTTGTTGTGTTGATGGACTGAAGGTCTGTCCAGGTTGTCCTCCCAGCCAATGGCTGCTGGACAGAGACACTCGCACCCAGTAGATGTCCAGTATAGAAGATATAAGTGATAATAAGTTTAATAAAATTATTGAACAACACTTTGGACAATGATGGACGAGGAACATCCTGACACACACGCACACCTGCATGAACGTGTATGCACACACACACACACACACACACACACACACACACACACACACACACACACACACACACACACACACACACACACACACACAATGCTTTAAAAGATCAAACGCCTTTATCATTAAAGATGTTTTCGTGCTTCATGCTGAAAGTTAGAGAAGTTTTGGTGTCATCTCACAGAACACCAGCAGGTGGCAGGATTTGTTTGGTTATTTTTTCTTGGGAACCAATTGAAAATAGTTATGCGTTCAGTTTTATAAAACATGTTGTTCGGTTAACTTAGCTGACCAAATTCTGAAGCTCTAAGATGTCAAAATAATAGCTAAAAATGCATATTTTATTTTTGTAGTTAAGATAAAATTCTCAACATTTACAGAAATGTGTCAGTGCGGATCTGCTTTGCTGCTGAGGGCAATAAAGGAATTTTCAATTTTAGTTTAGAACCAGTTTCTTCATGATGACTTAATTCCGAGTTTAATTAAATTAAATTAAATCTAATTTGAAACACCTTGTTAAACGTGTTATAGAATTTAACAATTACATTTGTTTTCTGTTATTTGTATCATAAATAAAAATGGCTTTATTTAAGTAATTTTGCTTATTTTTAATAAGTAATCTTTTTGTAACAGCAACATTTTTACATATAGATAAATTAAATATATTTGCATAGTCATTTAATTAACTAAAACGAAAGAAATGAATGGATACATGATTTTAATTTGTAATTAGTGATGCACCATTAATACTAATATGTTATTACTGAAATAACAGAAATAGATTTACATCAGAAAAAATAAAATTATAAAATTTCATAAACAGATGAAAGATTACAAATTTGAGTTAAAAATAAGAAAATAAAAGAGTTAGTTAGAAGCAGCTTTAAATAAAAGGGTCTTTAGCTGTTTTTTTAAAGTGTCCAAAAATTAACCCAATTTTTCTATTAATATTATTATTATTATTATTATTATTATTGTTGTTGTTGTTGTATTATCCTAATCTTGAGCTTTCAACCCAAATACACACACACACTAAAAGAAAATGACTGTGCGCATGCACAAACACAAGCACACCCTCCTTCCGGGGGCCGGTCTGTTGACAGACGTTTGTGCTCGTTGGTTGCAGCTGTAGCCTGCATTGCCTTGACGTCACGCTGATCAATCCTGTTCCCAGAGCGGCGCACACAGACAGGAAAAAGGTTGCTGAGTGAAACAGACTGTCAGAGAGAGGGTAAGGTGGGAGGGAGCCACGGGGGAGGAGAAAATAAGAGGGCAGTGTGAAACCACAGTGTTATTCCATGCAGGGCCGGACGTAGGGGCAGGCACACACAGGCAGCTACTGCAGAAGCTGTTAATGCTCAGCACAGGGCAGGACAGGATAGATATTTTATGCATTATTTAGTCTCCTTCTGTTCTTAACCTGGGATATGAACTGACCTGACTTACTCCCACGTGTTTGTTTCCTTTGTGACCAAATATTTAATGTCGTTCACCACTTGGCAGACTTGGATTCTTGCACTGACATAAGGTAGGGTGGAAGTGAAGGGGGGGTGCGTTGGCATTCAGATGCATAATTTGTACAGTTTCCTGTGTGTGTGTGTGTGTGTGTGTGTGTGTGTGTGTGTGTGTGTGTGTGTGTGTGTGTATACATGTATTTTTGCTGTCTTTGCCTATTTGCATTTGCACACATGTACGTATTTAGTAGCTTATGCTCTCATTTATTTCTGAAGCCAGAGAGCGATTACTAACACAGCGTCCATCCTCTTGGGCCATACTGTCAGGAGATTCAGGCGTAAAGCCATGTGACTCCACAAAGAGCTGCAGGGATTGGCTGAGGTCATCCGTGACCTCAACATGCTGCCTCTGCCACCCCCCCTACAAACACACATACATGAAATCCCCCCCTCCCCTCCCTCTCAGTCTCTCCGCCTCCCTCCTTCCCTTCCCTCTCCCTGCTCTGCCTCTTTTTCTTTTTTTTCCTTCAGCTGGTTTTTTCCTCAGTGCTCAGCATCCTCGGCTGTGTGTAGGTTAGAGCAGCAGCAGCAGCAGCAGCTGTAGGATCATCTATGGCTCAAACCTGAGCATAAATCCACACCTAGCCTGGCTCCTGCCCCTCCTCTTTCATATCTTTTTCTCCCTCTCTTCCTTCTGGGCCAGTTGACAGGCGAGTTAGCCAGGGCGTTAGCCACAAGCGTACAGCTGCTCTGCTGCACATCGAACCTACTGTCCATCTGTAACCGGGGGGATTCTTCTCATCTACCCATCTCTCTACACATCCTGCTTTCATTTCAGGCTCTTTGCAGATAGAGGAATGAAAATCTGCAACCATGATGGAAGGTAAGAAACCATTTTCCTTCCTTAAAACATACCGGATGATCCTCTCACATGTCCTTGTCCCAGAGCCTTGTTTGTTGGCAAGTGTGAGTGTAAATGCATGTGTGTTATGGAGGCTCAGATCTATGCTACCCTGTGATTTTTTTTGAGTGCATACATTTTAGTGACGTGCATGTTATTCTTAGGAAAGGGCACAGCCACAGAATGTCTACCACAGGGACACACTGGTGAGGCCAATTGAGGCATTCACCTTTGTGAATGTATGTGCATATGTCTGAGGACCCCCCCTTTTCCCACTTCCCATCGTGAGGGATTATTTGGATTTATTGTGCAGGACGGCTTACATGCCCAGCTGGTCCTCTTGTATAAATTCTCTTTGTATGATGTGCTCTAAAATGTGTGCTCGCCCTCGCCGTGCTGCTCGTCACATTGGATTCCCTCCCCTCATGAGGGCTGCACGTCTGCCAGTTCATATCCTGCATCAGTGCTGCTTCTTATGAATTTGGTCAAAAAAGGAAGGTGTTGATGACGGTGTTTTAGCATGATGTCCCTTTAACTGATGACATCAGAAGCAGGCCGGTGATATCGAGATGAATCCCTGCGGCTCTGCAGCTGGCAAATGAAACCCTCCATCCATCTGTCTCATTTATCTTTTAATTTTCATGTTTTCGGTCTTTTCTGTGTACAAAATGTCAGCCAACCTTGAATTATGTAAGATTTCCTGGTCGATGTTTTGTTGCTGCAGATGCATCACTCAATCTATTTGCATAAAGAAACATATAATACTGTTTATCATCTGTTTACTCTGGTAAATTTAGGTAATAACCTCAACGCTAAACTAATGTGCTACGGAAGGATCTTATTAGCAGGCTGCCTGGTTGCGTGTGCATATTTAGAAATTAGTGGATGTAACTGCTTTCTGCTGGTTTTCCTGTGCAGAAGTAGGCCTCCAGACCCGCGGTGACTTCCATAATGACAAGTTAAAGTGAGATTCAAATTATTTGGACTTTATGAAAAACATTAAAACTCTATTACATCTTTATTCACTTTGCTGGTTTTCTAATCTGTGGTAACTTTTTAAGACATATTTGTAGATTTCTGTTGGTGAAAACAATGAGAAATGAATGAAAGTGGCTTTTTTTAATGTGTTAAAGTCACAAGTTCAGAAGTCCCAAACCATGTATAAGATCTCTCATTGCTCGTCTCAAATGTATGGAACACTGAGAAACCAGTTTTAAAATCTTATTTCTGATTATAATCAGTCCCTCTGAGTTTTTCATGCAGGCTGAACATGGAAATAGTCTCCTACACTTATCTCCTGCATTAGCTTCTGATAGAAAATAGATGGTGAAACTCTAGGATTAGAAAAGCCTACGAGATCTACGTCACACTGTCACCTAACATTCATTGATTCACCCATCTTGGCTTGCAACGGGGAAGGCAGTTGTTGTTTTAGCGTCCAGGAATCAGCAGAGAACACCTCGGCCAGTAGAAGCTTAGCATTAGCAAAACCAGTGCAGCAAACAGAATCAGTGGTAGAGCTGCGTTGCTGTTAGCCAGTACGAATACAAATATCAGGAAATGAGACTCCAGATTTGGGCTGAAAGGAATCATCGATTGATTCGAATAGTTTGATTAATGAAATTCCTTGATTCTTTTCTTACTAATTCAAGGCTTCTTTAAATGTGCGCACCACAGTCTGAACACACTGGTAACCCAAGTGCTGTGGAGGAAAATAGAGAAACTAGCAAAGACGCAAACCATTGTAAAAGGTCCCAAGTTTGGGATCTAGAGTTAAACTACGAGCAGATTAGCTAATGCTAAGCTAGCTCGTAGCACGCTCATGATCAAATGGGGAAAAACACGATGGAGGTGAATAACTAAACTCCACGAGCAGAAGAAAAATCCCCACCATCCCCTTTATTCGTGGATGTGTGGAGCTGCAGCAGATACCTCGAGTCTGGTGGTTGCTACAGAGAGTCAGAAACTCTAGTCTGCTCCACAACAGGAGTAAGGCAAGCCGTTGTAGCATGTAATTCACAAACGCTTCTATTTTTAAATACAATTTAGACTGGATTATGTTGCCAACCTACATAATAAAACAGATAAGCCACCATTATATTGTTACTAGTAGAAATTAAATGTCATTAGCATTTCCAGTAGCTTACTGCTGAATATGTTAATGGAATAATTCAATTCTACTGTGATGTGGCTCACTTCTAGTTCCTGAAACAGGGGCATCAGAGCTTTGTTTCCCCAGAGTGCAACTTATAAGGCATTCATTCCTATAGCGACCACTGCAAATGTATTGATAAAACGAGTGATCCGTTATGCTGTAATATAAGGCTGAAATGGAAAAAGCTAGAGTTGGCCAAGCAGATATAAGCAGGTTGTAAAAACAGCCAAGAACACCAGCATGGCTACACATTAATACGCAACAGCGAACCACTCAGTTGGTCATCTCTTTCTGTTTTCATCTTTTTATGCCTTACACATGAAATTTAATTTTGTTTAAGCAGGAATTTAAACACAGCTGCTCTATAGCCAGTAGTTAAGGTTATAAACAGATTTTTTTTGTGATTACTTCTTAGTCTGATTACCTTTGTGTCTTGAGTGATTAAAAAAAAAGGGTTTCCACCTTTGGAGTGGCAGTTTTAAATGTTTGTTAGGTTATATCTCCCCCCGACAGAGCACAGCCATATTTAGAGTACTGATCATTTTTCCCCCTTTGGCTTAGATTGAATTAGGAGGAAAATATCACAAAAGCAGAGTAGCTTGAGATGAGTTTGGCAAAATAACTCCTGAGTTTGACAGCTCGAAGATAAATTTCAGTGAAAGCGTTCCCTTTTGACCTCTAAAGTGGAAGCTAATGAGCTAATTTATTGTTGCTCTGCTTCCTGCTGGTGTGTTGTGCTGTCGCTGACAGACGTAGGTTGTTAAGTAACTTATTCAACAGAAAAACAGACAGTTTCCAAATGCTTCCCATCCATTAGCATGGTTAGTGCAAGCTTAGCATGGGCTGTGTTACGGCAGGATTACAATCAGGTGTTAAAATTGAACGCTAATCCTCATTAGCTCTGCTTTTTAAAGCCCAATGCCATGGCCAGCGTAGGTTGTCTCTCACTGACACACAAGGTTCAAGATGTGAACAGGTTACTTAAAAGTATTTGAGAGGTGAGAAACCTCATGCTCTTTTGAGTGATGGCAGATTATTTTCCTTTGGACACGATGTTGGGAAGAGGACAGAGGAAAAAATGAGAAAAGACAAACTGGAAGCTTTTTAATTGATGCCTAAAAAGGAATAGTTTTCTAGTTTTGAGGCTTTTAATTTAAAAGTTCGATATGTGGCCAAACATGGTTGCACTGTGAAATCTGAACCATCTTTGTATAACTAAATGTAATAGTTGAATTGTTATTCATTGGTACCGATATCCAACTCAGTTTGACCCATAAAACAAGTATCAGTGTCTAATTGATAGTATGAGACACATTTTACATTTGAGGCTTTTTTCAATCTTGAATAGAAATCACATGTAAGGCCTAACATGATGGTTTACTTAAAATCCCCCTTGAATCAAGTGTGTGCAGGGGTGGTGGTGAAGAGTTTACTCAAATTTTTCGAGGTGGTGAATCCCATATGTTACTTCATGTGGATGACCAGAGTCCTGTATGCTACAGACATAATAAAATAACAAAAGTTAAAACAGATTAAAAAGTAAGACCCAATAAAAGAAATGAACTATTAAAAAACATTAAAGTAAGAGCTGTCAATTCTCACTGTGCATGAAGAATAGAACAATAGCATGGACTTTATTGATCCCACAGTGGGTAAATTCACTCATTAGGGCAGAATATACACTTAAGCTTGGGGCACACTGGAGACAAATGTGCCGCGTTGCGCCTGCGCAGTTAGTGAGAGTGGCTACAAGGGGAGCGCGGTGTTGGGTCCCAGAAGTGCCGCTTTGCAACGCTGAAGAAAGGCGCCAGTTCTATTTCAAGCACAGCAATGCCGCGGCTGTTTACAACATGCTAGGGTACTTTACAGCAGACATTACGACGCGCAACGGCACAAACCCAACTTTAAACTCCCAAAACACAACGGCAAGTCTGATCATGTAAAAACAAGAGTCACTTTCCACTTCCTGTTCTCAAGTCCCACGTGATGTGACTATCATGCGACTTTCCAAGATGCGCTCAGTGGCGCGCAGGGCTGTTGCTAGCTATTTTGGTGCCCTAAGCACAAAGGCTTCGTGGTGCCCCCCCCACACACACACACACACACATACAGAAAAAACAACACAATAACACAGTATGTGCAAGCGCTTCGCCTTAAATTTTCTTTAATTCTCTTGTATGCACAAACTGCTTATTATTTTCCAAAAAGTAGGATTGATATTTAGTGTGTGTGTGTGTGTGTGTGTGTGTGTGGGGGGGGGGGGGGGGGGTCATTTTGCCTTGGCCCCCAAAATGTCTTGAAACGGCCCTGGGTGTGTGACTGAGTTTTGAAGGTGATCTGAATTGTATCAAATGTATAAATATTACATGTGTATAACTTATTGTTTTATACAGGTAGAAACACGTAGTGGAGATAAATCTACCTACATTTTACTTTTCAACACTTTGTTTTGTTTTCTTGTTTTTATTGAACTATTTTCCTGTCCTGTCTGTCTCTCATCTTCCTGCATCTCCTCTAAACTCTTCAGAAAAACTGCTGCCTGGATTCTTACTTTTTCACCTCATTAGTTACTTCTGAGCAGATCAAAGGGATCTCCTGACCGCAAAGCGGAGTGCGCGATTCGATGTTGCGTCAGTGAGGTGAAATCACCGCAGTGCAGGTGATGAGCTCTGCAGTAGCAGAGCTCTTCAGGCACGAATAAGACAGAAAGTAGAGAACATGAGCGGACATGAACGATCGTGTGTAAATTATATTTTTTTGGTTGCGCCACTTTGAGAATGGCTCGTGCGCTGGACGCAGCAGCCTGGATCGCTGCGCAACAACGCAGCGCTGTGTCGCTCTCTGTGCTCTCTTCTCAAAAGAGTCAATAAATGATGTAATATAGGTAGAAAACTTTTTTCCGGCTCCCCTGGATGTGTAGGATATACAGCTCCCCCATAATTCGATCCCTGCTCCTGGATGAAAAGCCGGATATTTTCACAAGAACCCCCAGTCCGGACGTCCCGGACAGAGAGTGAAAAGTGGACACGGTCCATCTCCTTTCCTTTTTGTATTGTTTTCTCTCTGTAAACATGCTGTTAACTTGCTTTGCACATCTTCTAATTGAAATCTGTCTTTATCATATATATATTATTTTTCATAAGCTTGCGTTTGGTGCCCCTTCCCCGGCGTGGTGCCCTACGCGCTGTGCGTGTGCGGAGCGCCGGCGCTGGCGGCGCGTCCTGTGTGACTTCTTGACTTCTTAAAATCGTGTTGCTTTCGTGGCGTGGCGCATCTGTCTCTGCTGTGCCCCAGGCAAATAGGAAAAATATAAAACAGGTAAATACACAAAGGCAGTAGGCTAATAGTAGTAATCTAGTAGTAATCATCTTTCCTATGGTATTTTAAAATGTTATAACTTTGTTTTTATCTTTATGATTTTATGACGTTGTTATTTGTTTTGTGTTGATTTATTTGAAGCACTTTGTCATTTTCTGTCTGTGATGAGTGCTATATAAATTTACTTACGTACTTATTATTGTAATCTTCAGCAATGAAAAAAATGAATAAAATAGAAAATACTGAATATAGTACGGATGTTAGCAGCAAAGAGGATAATGCCAGTACCAGTTAAACTTTGAAGTTCTACACTCAGTGGGAATGAATTTAGCGTTCTGTTTTACATCTGGGATGTTTCAGTTTGCCATTAAAAGAGTGACAGATGAAGGCTAAAGAGTAGAATTGAGTCTTCAACCAACATTTAAAAACCTTTAGGGATGGAGTCTGTTTGACACTCACCAGGAGGGCAGAGTAAACGGGTCTTTTCATTGCAAGACTTTATTGTTGGGTTTTGTTTGGCCATTTATCAGGGCTCCTGGGCCATTGTGAGCCCCAACAACGTTTCATCTGCTAGACAGAAGCTCAAAGAATAGTTTCCAATTGTAAATATTTTTACTGGGACCCCTTTTATACTAGTCCCGTGGGGAACTGAGAGCCAGTGAAGGGATGCGATATTGTGGTCCATTGTAAATAATAAAAATGTTTCCTTTTTTACCTTCCGTTGAGTTCATTGTTTTCAAATTACGTTATCTTAAAGATTATAGGTATGATTACTGGGATTTTGATGTGAGGAGTCATGTGTTCACACACATTTTATTTTAAAAGCTTGTGTGAACAGTGTGACCTTTGGTTTTGAGCGGAGGGTAAGTTAAAGCTCAACACATTTAAACTTAATGTGCTTCGATCTATACTCGAGCACCCCAGAGTCTAAACATTTTGTTCTCTGTACATTTGTGTTTTGAGTGGAAAAAACCTTCTCCTTTCTAATGACCCTATGGCATTTCCTGTAGCACTACCAAGAGAAGCAACTTAGCAGGGAATTCTCAACACTGGTATGGCTCAAACAATAAAAAAGCTTCAGATTCTTGCATGAATTGGGCTAACAAACTTTTTTCTGCAGCTTGTTCTGAGGAGTTGGGCTCTTTGTAGACACATGGTGGGCTTTAGACACATAGTCCCGTTAATCCTTGTTTCTATCAGTCGGAATTAGACAGTCTCACAGATCGCCTGGCTTGGATAAAACCTGGATTGGGGTTTAGCAGAGCATTTAGCCATATGGTGGGCTACATGGTATTTCTTTAGGTCGGTTTGCCGATTACTTTGAAACAAGTATTTGATTATTTGTTAAAGAATGAAAGTATTTATAAATACAGGATTTATTGCGGTAACAAATTTAGTTCACTGTTTAATGTCCCTGTGTGTCTCCGCTCTTAACAGGCTTCAGGTCGTACAGAACGCGGCAACCAGGTTTTTAACAAACACCCCTAGAAGAGACCATATCACACCTGTACTGGCGCGGCTTCACTGGCTACCCGTAAACTTCAGAGTCAAGTTTAAAATCCAGATTTTTGTTTTTAAGGCCCTGGTTGGTCTGGCTCCGGATTACCTGTCTGATCTTGTCACTCGTTATGTGCCAAACCGGGCGTTGAGATCTGCTGATTGCCTGCTGCTTCGCGGTCCAACAATGAAATACAAAACGCGGGGGCAGCGTGCTTTTGTCCATGCTGCTCCGACACTCTGGAATGCTCTTCCTCTTTCAGTGAGGCTGGCACCATCCCTCCTCCGTTTCAAGTCACTACTTAAGGCTCACTTTTACGACCAGGCATTTTTAAATCCCTGACTTTTATTATTTTACAATGTGTATTTTTATTGACCGTGATTATCTGCTTTGTTGTGTATTTTATTGTTTACCGTGTTTTGTTTTTATGTTGTGTTTTTACTTTTTATTCTGTACAGCACTTTTATCGGCTGCCATGCCGTTTTTAAATGTGCTTTATAAATAAAGATGGTATGGTATGGTATGGTATATGATACGTTTGTTGCACACATCTGTTGACCCTGCTTTTGGCAGTAGTATGGGGTAAGCTCTTTTTGTTGTGCTTGGATCTGTTGCTGGTGCTTGGACTGAATTTTGTTATTGATTAGAAATCTTTAAATCTGTAGAACATGAATGTTTTAATCAACTGCATTTCTCTTAAGCTTAAAGTAACACTAAGTTGTTTTTTTTAAACTTCAAGCAAGAGCGTTAACATTGATCTCGGTGATTGTTGCGTTAGAAACTTGATCAGTTTTATATTTGACACCACTACTGCTACACTACCAGCCCTCTACTGACCAGATACTGCACTTAACAGTTTTGGTGGCACAGGTAGGTGTTTTATAGGAGGATCTCTTTACCTGTTTTATGGATGTTAGCCGTTATGCTAGCAGTTAGCTAGGGTATCAACTCAATTTTGTCACTTCATTCTACAAATTGTTGTTTGTTTCTATTCCTGTTAATATCTAGTTTTTTGGGTGTAGCACCCCAGATGTGCTGCACATTTCATCACTGAGATCAAAGCTTGGTTAGTAGTACGTTGTATGCTTCCTCTTCTGTACATTCCTGCTATGTGCTTCACGCAATCTCAGACCTAAATGCCATCTTGTCTTGTCACTGATCCAAACTCAGTAAATCATCAGGGCAAATGAATTTGAAGCAAAGCTTTATTCACCTACCATATGGATATGAAACAGACCAATATATCTCAAAGAAAGGAGACCGATTTTACAAACTGACACCTATTTAACATTTAGTGTCAGTGAACATAAGCAAGCTGTACCACAAACCAGTTTTGGGGATTTCCCATTCCTCCTATTTAGTTTGGCTTGATTAAAAACCACAGAGGCAGAAACATTCACCACAGCTTTACTTGCTGTAACTCTGATACACAGGATTTAAATCTGAACACAACTCTAGTTTTAACATACATTTTGTTTTTAGACACTTCTGCCCAAATTCACCAATTGATTGAGCTAATCTTAGGTGTGTTCTTGCTGTGTCGTGGTTCTAATTCCATGTTTTCGTTCTTTTTAAACACAGAAACAGTTTTGTTTACCTGTTTTGTAGCTACAGTTTCGCAGACGGCTGCCGGCTTCTTCAGGCTGATGCTGATCAGCGTCAGCCTGAAGAAGCTGGCAGCCGTCGACGAAACTGTAGCTACAAAACAGGTAAACAAAACTGTTTCTGTGTTTAAAAAGAATGAAAACTTGATTGAGCTAATATTGTGAGGCACAATAATGTTTAGCATCTTATTCAATTCACATCCAGTTGATCATAAGTAAAATGACTCATGATGGACCAGAACCATAAAGTTATGAGTTTGCTGCACGCCCCAGAGGGCAGAGACAAACCAGAGGGAGAAACGATCGGCCAAAGCAGAAAGATCAAGGAGGAGCAGTAGCGGGGTTGCAGCAGAAGGAGAAGAAAAAGAAGAAAATATCATTTATATAGAGCCTCTCAAGATAAAAATCACGAGGTGCTTCACAAAAACAAAAAATGTAAAATATAAAAAAGAATTTAGAAAATGGTTAAAAATATATTTAAAATGAGCAAAAAGTTGACAATTGTGATTAAAAAATGTTAAGGAGAGAATAGGAAAGAGGGAAATCAGTGGATCCTGAGGAAGGTGGAATAGGTGGGGAGAGCAGAATAAAGAGAGTGGTGAAGAAGGTCATACAAAAGCCAGCCTGAACAAGTGAGTCTTCAGCTGCTTTTTAAAGGAGACCACTGAGTCCACTGATCTCAGGCTCAGGGGGAGAGAGTTCCAGAGTCTGGGGGCCACAGCAGCAAATGATCTGTCACCTTTGGTCTTTAGCCTGGTGCTGCACAATCAGTAGGCTTTGGTCACTGGACCTCAGGGACCTGCTGGGGGTGTAGGGACCAAGGAGACCACCAATGTAAGATGGTGCTTGTCCATTTAAGGCCCAATAGACCAGAACCAGGATCTTGAAATGAACCCTGAAGTTGACTGGCAGCCAGTGAAGCTGGAGGAGAAGCGGGGTAATGTGGGTTTGTTTGGAGGACTTGGTCAGAAGCCGAGCACAGGCATTCTGAACCACCTGTAGACGGTTCAGGGAGGTTCTGCTCAGACACGTGAAGAGAGAGTTACAGTAGTCTAAGTGTGAGGAGATGAAGGTGTGGAGAACGGTCTCAAGTTCAGAGCGGGACAGAATGGGACTCAGCTTAGCAATGTTCCTGAGATGGAAGAAGGAAGAGCGAACAAGAGAACTGACATGAGAATCCAGGGTGAGAGCTGGGTCAAAGGTCACACCAAGATTCCTGACAGAAGGTTTGGTGTGAGAAGCAAGCTGACCAAGAGAGTCTCTGACTTTTGGAACCAGCTTGTCTGGGGCACAGATGAGGATCTCAGTCTTATCTTCATTCAGCTGTAGAAAGCTCCCAGCCATCCAGGTTTTAATAGAGTCTAAGCAGGTGTGTAACAGCTGCAGCTTAGACATCTCATGGGGCTTAAAAGACATGTACAGTTGGATGTCATCTACATAAAGATGGTAGGGGATTCCTTTGAAGGAGCTCAGGATGTGCTGAAGAGGAAGCAGATAGAGGAGGAAGTGCAGAGGTCCTAGCACAGAACCTTGTGGGACACCATGGGTAAGAGAGGTGGTGGAGGACCTAAACTTGGAGATGGCCACAGAAAAGGAGCGCTCAGAAAGAAAGGTGTCTTGTGAGTTAACCATGTTAGCTTAAACTCGTGTGCTAACATCGCAGTATTGTACAGATTACTATCGTGTACCAGACAATTAAAATATTATCAGTCATTTAATATAATATTAATACTAATGAGCGTCTGTCAGCGGTTTCAGACTCGCTAATATCCGTTCACGTTTCGTAGTTTAGCTTAGAGAGAGGGAGAGAGACGCCTGTCATCCGGTTCTCGAGCTCATGCGGGCTTCTGTGAGCTGGATCCGACCCAGACATCAGCAAGCCAGTTGAGCTGATATTTTTTAAAGCTACACATGATCTTTCTCTTGAGGTCCATGGTGGTTCTGATCTGGTTCCGACCCAGAAAGCTTGCTCGGCTGGTCTGCTGAGCTGAGAGAAAGACGCCTGTGATCCGGTTCTGGAGCTCATGCGGGCTTCTGTGAGCCGGATTTGACCCAAACACCAGCGAGACAGTTGAGCTGGTATTTTTAAAAGCCGCACATCCTCTCCTGGTGGTCCAGGCGGCGGTTCTGATCCGGTTCCTACCTGGAAACCAGCTGGCCTGCTGAGCCGCGCATCTCTTCTGGTGGTCGGTTCTGACCTGGTTCTGACGGTAATCTGAGCTCCAGAAATCCGCATTTAATTTTTTAAACCCTGCCTCGGGTCTCTGGAGCCCAGCGCGGACCTCCCTGTCCCGGTAAATACCAATGCGGGCTACAGAAGTCTGTCTTTTCAGCTGCACAAAACGCCCTCAGACACGGAGATGGAGGCGTTGTTTCTCTTGTCTGGAAACCCGTGGACTCGATGTCCGGACACGCTGGAGTTGGTACAGCCTTCACAAACTCTAGTTTAGCAACATGAACACAACCCAAAACTAGTAAACACACACACCGACTGGATAACATGACCTCTACCCTACAACTAGCCACTCTCCACACTGAGCTGAGGCAGCGCCGAGCTTCTAACTCCCTTTGGTTACATCAGAGGTTCAGATTTAGAAAAAAGCTTTGCCGAGAAAGGCCACGTTCTACTAGAAAAACTCTGCTGTTATGTATTTTAAAACCAAATAGCCACAATAAGCTATTTAACTAGTATTTTTGGACAGCATTTTATATGAATTAGAAAAAAAATTAACCTGCAATTTTCTCTTTAAGATTAAATTCTCATTAGTTGTCACACACACTGATGAAATGTGCTCTCTGCATTTGACCCATCCCCGTGGGGAGCAATGAGCTGCACACAGACGCGCTCGGGCACTATTTGGTGGTTTAACCCAAAATCGAACCCCTTAAAGCTGAGTGTCAAGCAGGGTGGCATTCAGACCCGTTTTTAAGAGTCTTTGGTATGGCCTGACCATGTATTTGAACCCTCAATCTCCCAGTCTCAGGGCAGACACTCATGCCACTAGTCTAAACAAATTCCTAGTAGCTGTATGATACTATTGTGCCTCTATTTGGCAATAAATGTGTCCCATTCAGTTGACACCATGCTAACTAGTGTGTGGCTAGCTACAGTAAGATGTATTTGTTGTGTTAAGTACACCTATTTAATGCAACAGGCATTACAAACCTTCCATTACTCACATATGTTATTTATGCAGAAAGATGAATAAAAATGAGAATGATCTTTCATGTTTGTAGAAAAGAAAACACCTGATGAAAAAGCATCTTTGCAAAGAGGTGTTCTGTTGTTTTGGTGGAATTAATCAATGATTACCAGTTGGGACTTCGGATTAAAGACCAAAGGGCTGCTTAAATCTGGGGGGAGGGGTTGCAGTCGGAAATGGGATTTGACCTCGTTCACAAGAACAACAACCTTTAGAGAAACATATCCAAATGTTTGCTTGTTTTCTAGCCACACACACACACACACACACACACACACACACACACACACACACACACACACACACACACACACACACACACACACAAGCTTATGTAATGATGTTGATGATTCTGGGCCAGATAAGCAGACATGTTTTTCTAATCCAGTGCCAGTAAAGGAAAGAGGGGTTCTGTTTTCTAACTGATGTTTCAGACTCGCCGTGGAAAATGTTCTGGCCAGTAAAATTAAGTTTATATTTTCTTTAAAGTTTGTGTTTTTCACAGCAAAGTGTTTTGAAGATTTTTATTTTGATCATCATTTTCCATTAATACCTAATCTTCTTGCATTTGTAGTTTTCTATATCCCTATTAGTGCTGCACGGCTTTATTTAAATAAAGATGCAACCCAGGGAAAATAAGAATCAAACAGGAAGTGGTGAGCATCATTAATCCCTGAAGACTAATCGTGCTGCGTCCAGCCTGACAGGGCTCTACATTATGGCTGTCAGTGATTTGGAGTCACAAATGTGCCGTCTAATTAAATCCTGGAAGAGTGACTTTATTTTTCTGAAGAAAAACACACTAGTGTTGTGGTTGCGTTAGCGCTAATGTCATCAATTTAAAGGCGCTGTGGGAGAGTGTTTTTTAATGTTGTTAATGATCAAAAAAGCAACAGGAAGAGCCTCATGAATCCATCAAAAGGCAACATTTAGGGGAGAAAAATTCAAATAAATTTAGTTCAGTGCCTATTAAAGAACGTTAATGAGAGGATGGCTTTGATTTTTGACAAAATGTTCAAATCTCCAGAGACGAGGCTCAAGTCTCCTAACTTAGGTTTGGCAGAGAACTCGATGGTGAGCTAACAAGGTTTAAATTATGCCAATGGATGTACATGGATGTACTTGTGTGTCCTTTTGGTTCATACCTAGCTTCCTACTAACAAATGTAAGTGTTGCGTCCCTCCCGAGGTAAGATGGCTGTGTTCGAGGGAGGGAGGGCAACACATGTAGCCTACTTGAGTTAAAGTTAGCGGGTTTTATTGTTTACAGAGGTAAGAAATCCTTCCCAAAGACCGGGAAAAACTAACAGAAAACTCTAGCACACCCTTTGGTGCAAAAGTTTAACAAACTGCCAACAAAACGTAGGAGGCGAAGTTACCATAAGTTTTTGCGGTAACTTAAATCAACACAAAAGGGCCTCCTACACATAAAGAAAACTAAAAGAATTCTAAATATGAATTTTTAAATGAATGAGGTTGCAAGACAGAAGGGCCAACAAACAAATTTGATTTTCAAAGGTTCACAAAAAAAAAAAAGAAAATACAATAAAATAAAGATCCAATGCACAACCTGATTTTTCTTCACCTTGTAGTTTTTTCAGAACACAACAGAAACTTAACGAGCTTACATCAAAGAGTCAAAAAGGATCAAACTACTCAACAACTCTCAAACGACACCCAAAAGGTTTCAGATGAAGGCAATTGGACTTCTTTGGTTTCTTGAAGACTGATGAGAAGAAAAACGTCTTTAAGAAACCAAAGAAGTCCAGTTGTTTTCATCTGAACCCTTTTGAATTCCACTTCACCAAGCCGGCTGAACACAACACAGCATGCACATAACCTGAGCACATACCCACCTGGACAGGACAGGGTTTTCAGAGATCCCCCATAGAGTCGCTGAGCAGGACTTTTGGTTAACTCATGCTGATGGTTAGAACTCAGTAGGAAATGACATCAGCAGATAAATTTGAAAAGTTGCTTGTGAAGCAGGATGGCGTCACAAGCAAAAGTGTGACTATGCTCCACCCCAATGATGCAATTCACTGGTTCTTGTTGCCTCACAGAGCACCATAAAAACTGACACTTCTTCTGGTCATTGAACACCACATTGTACATCAAACAGCAGCTCTCCCAGTCCTCCAAATGGATTGAATTGCTGTACTTCAACAGGATAAAAATTTTAATGTTACTGTAGATGCTGTAGAATTTCCCTCTGGGATTAATAAAGTATTTTTGAATTTTTGAATTGAATTGAATTTTAGCGCTGAACAGTGACAAAAGTCACTGCTGAAGCGGTTATGATATACTGACGTCTTTGCAAAGACAACAGATATGAGAACCAGGCCATTCCTGCTCAGTTTCTCCCCTCTCAGAAATTACCCTGAAGTTTCTACAATGGAAACACGTCCATAGCCTCTAAAAATTACTAATAACACAACAGAAATCAGCTGATATTTGGTAAAGGGATGTGTGAGGAGTATCTTCGGATCCCTAGAAGGAGCATCGGGTAAACAAAGATAGGACTGGTGCAGTTAAGAGAGTGCAGGATCTCCATGGGGGAGGTATGTTTTCTCAAGGGGGAGGAGAAAAAGAAAAAGAGAAGAGAGGACAGGCATCATGCATTTTGATGACTCACTTCTTATTTTTATGTAGCAAAAGTGATGCTTTTAAAGTTGGAGCTCTAGTGAGGAAAATTGAGAAGCACCTACGTCTAATTCCATGTCTTTCAGCCAACATGCCTGATTCCCTTTGCTATTCCTGTTCCATCTTCCTAATTATTGCTGGACTGAAAACAGGGTGGTGGGAAAGCCCTCTGGGATGTTGGCTTTATTTGGCAATTTAATATTGATGTGCCCCTCTAGATAATGTGTTCGTCTCCCAGTCTGATTCTTAGCGCTTGGCTCGGTCTCGTAACTTCACTTAATAATTAAATAACTGCAGTTAGGCTGAAATGCATGTAGTCTTTTTATTTGTTTGGTAGATAAACATCAGAGCATTTAACCATTAAATGGTTGATTCAGGCCTGCCTGGTCTCAGTTACAGATTTCAACAATCAGGTCAATGGCGTGGTTCTGCTCTGCAATGCGCAGGAATGTTACAGGGGCTGAATTAAAGGAATAGCAATGCCACGTTTAATCAAGATTATCCATTTGGATGAGATTATAATTAGATTCCCATTCACGGAGCCAAAGCATATAAAGACTCTGGATTTAGTTTGCCCATTTTCCAAAACTTTTATTTACTTTTGCTTTAAAGACTAGAAGCTATGAAACCCTGATATTTACAGCAAATGATGTCTAAGCCAGAAGAATATACACACAATTATAGGAATCACAACAAAATTTGCTTATAATAGTATTTTCATTAATTATATGTTCACGTTTTCATTTATTTCATTTATATATTTAGTTATTTTTTTATTTTCTTTAGCTGTAGCTCCTAAATTCATTGAAAAATGTCTTATAGTGTGGGACAAATCAGCTCTTTGCCTGGGTTGAGTGCTGCATGTTCACTTAGAAGCCATACCAGTGCAAACAGATGTCGTTTCCAATCAGCTGAGGATGCACTGGTGCAGTGACGCAGGAACAAAGCTACAGGAAGAGATCAGCAGTGTTTAGTTTGATACTGGGTGGGTTGAGAGATATAGGGACGAGGGATGAATTGAAATGTTTAGACGAGAGAGAGAGGGAGATTAATGCAGAAGATTTACGGTTATGTAGGTTATTTTAAGGAGGCCCTGGTTGTGTAGCTTCATCTCACCAGCTGTGTGTGACACATTCCTGGGTTCAGTCTGTTTGTTTGGCATCACTGTGTTTGTGCTGCGTTACCATGACACATTGCTGTGTGTGTATTAGACTATAGGCTTGACTTTCTGGAACTAAAGAAAACATGCTTCTCTGATTCTTGTTTGTAGAACTCAAAGTGCAGTATTGTGCACTTACTGGCAACCCAGTGTCATTTTACAGCGTACCAGATCCATTTGTGAGATGTTTTGATTGAACTTCATAAAAGGGGTGCGAATTGGCAGGAATCTGGCAGTACAATATACAGTATATCACAACCCCTAAAAACAACTGGAGGACAATGGAGACAAAGGGTGTTTCTCAATGCCAAGGAACCTCACCTTGATGTCTTGGTTCCTCCCCAGTTGCCTAGGACATACGTCATCAGGAACCACCAAGGCGTGTTACAATGTTCATACCCTACCGAGGCATCTGTTCTCCATTTGTAAGCCGTTTAGCTAGCTGAGCAAGGAAACACAGGAGGTGTCTTCTAGCCTAGCCTTGGTGAAAAATTTCCCAGAATACAGCGCAGTACTTTAAAGTTTAAATGTAAGCTGTAGCTATCGGGTTGATATCTGAAATGTTTTTTTTATATCCAAAGCAGTTAGCTATGGTTGGTTAGTTGCTTAATAGTTGCAGCTTCGGTGGCTAGCGGGTCATAACTCGTGTGCATATTTAATTGAACAAATATATACACAATTTAAAGAGTAAAAGACTTGTTATATATCTATGTTGAAACATACATATTTTTACAGTTAAAACTTCTAAAGTTCAGGCAGTTTCACTTTTACCCCTTAAATAATAAATATTTCTGTGGAAATATGCTGTAGACATCAGTGCCAGATGCCAGAACAGTTGCCGGACGGTTGTTGGAGGAAATACGCATAAAGGAAACATAACATTTGGAAATGTACATTAAAATTGTCTCGTATAATGCACGAGGACTCCCAGTGGGGCAGAGTGGAGCTGATAAATCACAACGTTTGGTTGTGAATGAAATTCTGGAGTCATGTTACATTCTGTGTGTCCAGGAGACATTTTTACCCAAACAAGATTTAGAAAAGCTGAACTGTGTGCATGAGCACTTCCATGGAGCAGGTGAATCAACCTCTGACCTGAGCTCCAGAATAGTTCGTGGCAGGATGCCTGCTTGTGTTGCTGTTTTTTGGCACAAAAAATATGATCACATGGTTAATCTTGTCAGACTGAATGTTGATTGGGCAATAGGAATTGAAGTTAGAACTAAAGATAAGCATTTCCTTATTCTTAATGTTTATATTCCCTTTGAGTGTCCCCAGAATGAAGATGAATATCTCTGCAGGTTGGCTTTTATAACATCTTTTATTCAGGACCATGTATCCAGCTGGGTTTATACTGTGGGTGATATGAATGCAGATGCACCAGATTGTAATTCTTTATTTGCAGATCACCTACAGAAATGTTGCTCTTATAATGGTTTTATTCTGTCCAGTAAAATGTTCCTGCCTGGTAACAGTTACACTTATATCAGTGAAGCGTGGCATACAATATCATGGCTTGATCACTGCGTTACCACAGCAGATGCCCATGATGCCATAGAGTCCATGAGGATTGATTATGAATTTGCTGCTACTGACCACGCCTCATTATCATTTATAGTAAATTGGGATGATGTTCCAGCAGTTATGCCTGTGAACACTGGCATAGGTGTGGGGAAAATAGACTGGTCTAATCTAACCGACGTGGACATTGTGGAATACCTGAGTCAGTCTGACAGCTTGCTGGGTAAGATTGAGATACCAAAACAGGCTGCTGCATGTTATGACATCAATTGCAGACATCCTCAACATGGGGCTGAGCTGTGCGCTTTGTTTGAAAATGTTGTGGAATCACTTTTTGCCTCATGCAGGTTCCTGTGTAAAACTAAAAGTTATAAGGCTAAAACAGGGTGGAATGAGTATGTGGAAGAGCTTCTTGCTGAGGCTAGAGAAGCATTTAAGGATTGGGTTGAGGCAGGTCAGTGGCTTTCGAGCAGATCACAGAATACCTCTCACAAAGCTGTCTGCTTGACCCTTACCAATCTGGGTTCAAAAAGGGCCACTCCACTGAAACTGCTCTGTTAGCAGTGACGGAATCCTTAAAAGAAGCTAGAGCGACTGCCAAATCCTCAGTGCTTATCCTGCTTGACTTATCGGCTGCATTTGACACTGTCAACCATGGCATCCTTTTGTCCACACTCTCTAGCATCACAGGGCATCACAGAGAAAGAACACGCCTGGTTTGAATCTTACCTCACAGGACGATCATTCAGTGTAGCTTGGCTTGGACAATCCTCTACTGTGCACCATCTTGCCACAGGAGTCCCCCAGGGCTCTTTACTAGGACCTCTTCTCTTTGCCATATACACCACCTTGCTGGGTGAGATCATTCGATCACATGGCTTCTCCTACCACTGCTATGCAGACGACACCCAGCTCTATCTGTCATTTTCACCAGACGACCACACTGTCTCTGCACGAATATCAAACTGTCTCTGACATATCAAATGGATGAAATCCCACCATCTCCAACTCAACCTCTCTAAAACCTATAATAAAACCTATTTAGAAAGGCGCCATCTTGCATAGCAACATATTGATCATAAAGTATAGCCGCTTGTAGTGCTAATCTAGGATATACAGATTAATCCGGCCAGTTGAATTAGCTCTTATATCCCAAATTAGCTGTGTTTACTTCTGCACTCAACACATGTTGTGTTTGTAAGATCGAATGTGGCCATAAAGTTTTACACGTTTGTGTTTGTGAGATCATAAATGATGCTGAGGAGATGGTTCCTGTGCCTGTCGCTGCCCAGGCAGCTATCCGAGGGATGAAACATGGCAGATAAGATTTCATTAGCAGACATCAGGTCAGACCACGGGGCGGAGAGCCCATTGATTTTCAACATGTCAGCAGGGTGAGACGGCAGGGAGGAGGAGAGGAAGGAGAAGAGACTTGAGAACCCAAAGGAATGGGAAGACGTAGAAAAATGCACCTCACTGAAATTAAATCACTAACTAGAAAGTAACTGTTGTATTCAGTGTAGGAAGCTACCACTCAGCAGTGTGAAAAATGCATTGTACCAATAAAAGACAAGGACAGTACAGTATGTAAGTTCTGACTCATTTTATGGTTGAAATAACCAGTAAAGCTATTACTGAGCCAACCTAATATTCTTCTAACAGATGCACATTATAATCCCCTATAAATGACCTCACGTATTTCTGTTGTCACAGCCTGCACTCCTTTCTTCGTCCACTGTTCTCCTGCATGGATGATAATTATTTGTGTTTTGTCTGCAAGACTCAGACCTCCAGAAGTCTCATTAACCCAAAAAGACGTTTGAAAGTTGGGATTTGTGATTTTCCTTCTCGACATATTTGTGGTTTGTTCTTGAAAATGTGAAAAATCTTGATTCCTTTCAAGCCCCCTTCACCACAATGTGTGATTGTTTGGTTTGATGCTCAGAAAATACATAAAGTTGGAGATGATGGAATAAAGCTAACTCAGCTGGGTTGGAAGGTATTTTTTGTATTACTTTATATTTACCCTGGTCTTACATGTAGTCTTTTAAACACACAAATACATAATTGTTAGAGTTATGGTCTAATATGGTTAAATTAAAGGAGAACAGCAGAAAACGTTTGACATTTATCTAAAATGCATCTAGTTTTGTTTCTGGTAAAGATTGATGTATAAGGTGTGCGGTGTGTGAAATTTGTATCATTAAAGAAATAAAAATCCGTACCAATGATATTTTATTTTAGTGTCAATATCTGCCAATAATTTTGGACATCCCTAGTGGTGGTAAAATGGACAGGGCCCAGATTCAAACAGTGCCCCACACAAACCCTAGCCTGACCAGCCGGCCTCATGCCTCCTTATGGGATTCAAATAACTCCACCCCCTGAGAATTTTAACCAAGCCAATCAGCATTGAGCAGCGTACGACACACACACCGCATCGCTGAGTAACATAAACAGTGAAGTTGGCAACTGAAGCGGAGTTCGTTGCAGCTCTTTCCTCTGTTCTAAATGACTTGAACGTGTCTTTAAAACCACGACGAATAGAAGTGCTAAAAGCCTTTCTTCTAAAAAAAAAAAAAAGATGTTTGCACCATCGCCAGACACCATTTTTGACTACAGCTAAAAAACTACAGCATTGCGCGGTACATTTCCACCTTTTTCTGGATTTGTTATTTTGTAGCTGGCTAGTCCCGCCCCTTGTGTGCCTCTCTGCCTTTGAGTAACATGACTAGTTCTCTGTGTAGAATTAAATGGTAAATGGCCTGTATTTGATATAGCGCCTTCTAGAGTCCTGGAACCCCCCAAGGTGCTTTACAACACAATCAGTCATTCACCCATTCACACACACATTCACACACTGGTGGTGATGAGCTACGATGTAACCACAGCTGCCCTGGGGCGCACTGATGGAGGCGAGGCTGACGAGCACTGGCGCCACCGGTCCCTCCGACCACCACCAGCAGGCAACGTGGGTTAAGTGTCTTGCTCAAGGACACAACGACAGCGACAGACTGAGCGGGGCTCGAACCTGCAACCTTCCGATTACTGGGCGAGCACTTAACTCCTGTGCCACCGTCCTCCACAAGTAAACAGTACGAGTCTGGCAGGCCAGGCCACACAAATCCAAGAGCACCGAGTGTACCCCACATGGGTCAGCCTCACATCCGTTTGACGCAAGCAATTGAAAGAAATACTGTCATCTACTTTGATTTGGTGCAGTTGTTGTGCTGGATTCTCCCACAATGACCCCTTTTGTTAATTTACACTTTCTAACTACTTGCATAAGGCTGACTTTAACAGAGACAGGGTTTTTGTTACGCATAAACAATACAATTTAGATTTTACTCCCTGTTTTGTTTACATGGAGTGTGTGATCACTCGTGTTGGGTGTAGTTGACCAGAGTGTGTAAGTGCAGTTCTGATCACTTTGTGGGTTATATAAGTCTTTAGAGAAATAAAGCTGCTGGGCTTCAGAGTGACACTTGAATTGATGGTGCGTTTCTTCTAACTGCTTCCAGATCCCGTGCTATTCATCATGGTTTCTCTGCCTCCATTAATGTTCCTTCCACTTGTCCTCCTCTCATTAGCTATAAACAGTTCTGTGGGCTCTGACTCTGAAAAGATGCCGTCGGTGATTCTCTGTGAACAATAGTCAGTCAGAGCTGGTGTTTCTTTTGCCACTAAAATCTGCCCAAACCTGTAATCTGGATGTGGGAAGGGGAGGGATGCAGTCTGTGGTCTGCCCTCACCCGAATGAACTGGGATTAGATTGTTGGGAGGAAATAAGGCAAATGTAATCCACAGGAATGTGGGACAGCTTTTTAGGGTTGTCGCTCAATAAACGGGACCCTTCTGAAAGGGTTTCCCATTCCTTTACTCATTTTCCTCCCTCCTTTTTTCCTCATTTTCATAATTATGTTTATTTTCTACAAACTGAGTACTTTTCTGTGCCTCCCCCAGGGCATGTGGAAGAAGAATGTGACTACTTCATGTGATGTTAGCACGTGGACACATACATACACCCATCCTGATTGCTCCTCATGTGGAAACCTTTCATTCTGCAGACTCAAGAACTGACTAAAATTGTGTTCCTATCATTTTGAACATATTTTTCACCATCAACCAACAAATTAGCATACTCCATTTACATACCACTACATTTTCCAACAAGTTTTCTCTTTAAAGGAGCAATATGTAAGTATTCCAGTGAAATAATCACAAAACATGCTAACATCTTAATCATGTTGGAAGGAAGGTTACAGTAAAACAGATTTAATTCTTAGCTGGCCAGAGGGTTGTCAGTTTTTCTCCTTCAAAAAAAATACTAATGAGGGGCGTAGTCACTGTTACACTCAGTGAATTTGTGAGGTCTCCGGCGAGCTAACGCTGTTAGCACCGGCTGCCAAAAAGCCCCAGAGTTGTTTAAAGAACCAAGGCCACTAAATAAGAGCGACTCAGAAGTTTTTTCTTGTACCCCAAACCTCTACGTCACACCGGAAAGCATCATCGGCACAGATTTCAAGTGGAACGTCACTGCTTCAGATAGAATCCATTATATCGATGGAGGTGATTCAAACCAGCCGCGACACGGAAATTTTCAGGCGCATCCCAGAAAAGATAGGATCGGGTGCTTTTTTCTTCTTCTTCTGAGGCACGTCAATTTACACAGTTAACATAGGGCTTGACAAGAAATCACATACGGTTTCAGTGTAAAACGGTTTCAGTGTAAAACCCCCTGGTAATTTCACAAAGTAAAAGACTATTGCAACAATACAATTTCATATCTTTGTAGATTACATAAATACGTGTGACCTAATGGCTTATTTACTCCCAGCATATTCAAGAAGTGCAGAGGTGTGCTTTTCATAGTTTTAATGCTGGCAATGGAGAGGAACAACATCACATGACAAAAGCAATATCAAACGTAATTTCCTTCTTTTTGGTTTAGTGGCGAATGTCATAAACTCGAGCCGTGTACTGTGCAGCGAAAGTTGCAAGTAAAGGGTTCCGCTCCACTGATGCTTCCAGTGTGAAGTAGGGGTAAGAAGCCACGTAACTTTTTGTTTTAATCTAATATCAGTTAAAGAAGTCTAGAGGATGACACTAAGTGCTAACAGTAACTTAGATGCAAATAGTCAGCTCTAAAATTTCTCAAGCTACTTTTTCAATTACCAACAAGTTGATATTAGAGTGAAATGTGTGTGTGAAGTGAATAATGAATCAATCGTGGTGTTTTACTCCCTTTAATGAGTCGCTCAGGACTATGACAGCAAGCTAACAGCAAACAGCTGCACTTCTTGTAATGCTGGAGAAATATTACAGTAATAAGTGTAGTAAGTGCTCCCTACCGTGAAACACCCAAGAATGCTAACACCATATGACAATGTATTAATTTACTTATCAACTTACTGTCTATGAGTCATCTTCCTTCGTCATCTAGAATCTTCTGGTGCTGAACCGTAACTGACAACAACCATGAACAGCAGCGTGAAAGTAATTGCAGTAACCAAATTTGACCATAGGATGTCATTCTTACATATTGCACCTTTAAATATAAGCTCAGAGACATAATAAACATATTTCTTGTCTACAACTAGATATTTTGATGATTCAACATGCATTACACACCATAAAAAAATAAGTGAACTGCTTGATGATGTAAAATGATAATTTCCCTTTAGTTTTTTTTGTTGTTTTTTTTTTTTGTTATTTGTTCATGGCCAATCTGTTCAGAAAAACGGATTCATCTCTGACTCATGTCAGATGTGGTGGGCTTGTGTGGTTGTAGGTGTATTTGTGTACAGAACGGTTTCTCACCACTGACCATCCATCCTTCATCCTCCAACTTCGTCTCTCAATACAACAAAAGTTTTAAACTCAGTGAAAGCACCAATCTGAAGCTCTAAAGAGCTCTTTTCCTCTCATTAGTGAATCACACGTCATGGTACACCTACACCATCTTCTGCCACTTGGCTCAGCTACTTAAAGGTGCAGCATGATTGTTACATGAGAATAAAATGTCACTGAATACATGTGGTGTCGACATTTATGATTCATGCCTGCATACATTTTCCACATTAATGAATGTTTATTATTAATGAGTAAGAAAAATTCCAAACAGCTTTCTGAGACAATGCTCTCATACTTTTAGCCAAATAGGAATGTGAAGAATAGAATAGACTTATTGATCCCACAGTGGGGAAATTCACTTGTTACAGCAGCGCAAACACGAGAATAATTTGAAGAAAAATAATAACAGAAGTACATGTAAATGCACATTAGGGCTGCAACAAACGATTATTTGGATAATCGATTAATCGGATGGGGTCTCGACACGATTAATCGATTAATCGGATTACATGGGGAAATTTTTAAAAACTGCTAGGGAAACGTTATTTCTCTCCTTCCTTCACTTTATTTAACACAACATTATTAGAAAACAGTTCAATAGCAGAAAAACAACATGCCATCACCTAAATTGTCTTATAAGGTGTATAGACAGAGACCCTAAGCTACATCTATCTGTGACCTAAAATGCTTGGTCCAAGTTAAACAGCTTAAGGGCAATTCTCATCTGTTTTGTTTGATCTCATCTGTTCACATTTATTTTAAATGTAATTAAACATAGGCTGTGAATTAATCAAAATTGATCACTATTTCCAAAACTGACTGAAAAAATACCAAATAAAACAAAAGTAAATGAATGCCATCCTCCTTGCGATGATGCCCTGGGCAACTGCCATAAAGTCACATCAAGAAATGCTGCTGATCATTCCAATGATCCCAAATAGACTCACATTAGGCCACATGAAAGCAACTGAACCCAAAAATATATTAACCAGTATATAACTGCACTCTCACACAACACGCCTGCAGCAACAGTTAGGACTCCTCCCTCCCTTTTAAAAGCGTTTTTGCTTCTGAGGACATTGTGGTTGTAAAACCACATGCTAGTAGTCTGGCCCCGGTGTGATCAACCAGTTTCTGCGGGAATGTGACGGCGGAACCAGGGCCAGATTAACACTTTGTTGTACCCTGGGCAACAATATTCAAGGGCTCCATCATCACGACCCAAGGATCACCATAATGTGGTCACATACAGAATATTTTACTGTAATATGCAGTAAATATACTCAATACTTGAATGCCTGACAACACGTAACCCGCCCAGAGTAACCTTTGACCCACCTCGTGTGGACTGACCAATGAGGAGAGGGTCTTAACTTGAGGCCCTCTCTTCATTGGTCAGTCTGCATGAGACTGACTCTCAACTGACATTCAGTCGTAGGCAGCGAAGCGTCTCTGTGCAGCGCAAAAGCCCGGGTGGACAGTTTGTTTAATATAGGGTAACCATATTTCCATTTCCAAACAAGAGGACAGGGGATCTGTGCCTATGACGTCACACTATGGCAACGCCACACAAACCATGTTGGGGCCCATTTTTTGTAAGAACTAAATTAATATCAGATTCTGCCAATTAAAGGGCTCTAAAACAATTCATATATAAATATTTAGCATATTTAATGCAAAATCTAATTTTTCTGCTTTAGTTCTGCAACAAGGTTTTATTAATAATAAATTATTATACCTTTTGTTTTACTACAGCATCGGTACGCTTCCTGTGCAGATTATTAAGGATGCTTGTTTCAGCTGTGAGATTAGACGATAGGATCAATGAAAAAATAACTAGTCACACACTCCATGGAAACTTTCAGAGAATCCACAAATAGTGGCTTTCAAATGGTTTTGTTACTTTTTGCAAGTTTATAAAAGAAGCAGATGAGACAGCATGTCTGATAATTTAGTTTTTCATCTGATAATATTAGAACATGTCAGTAATGTCTGAGGGGCTTTTATAAACACCATATAACTAACACTACTGGAGAGGGCATGAATTACACAGAGGCTTCTGGGGAGCCCAGTTATTGGGGGGGGGGGGGGGGGGCATTTTGCCTTGGCCCCCAAAATGTCTTGAAACGGCCCTGGGTGTGTGACTGAGTTTTGAAGGTGATCTGAATTGTATCAGATGTATAATTATGACATGTGTATAACTTATTGTTTTTTACTGGTAAAAACGTGTCGTGGAGATAAATCTACCTACATTTGACTTTTCAACACTTTGTTTTGTTTTCTTGTTTTTATTTAACTATTTTCCTGTCCTGTCTGTCTCTCATCTTCCTGCATCTCCTCATAATTCTCCAGAAAATCTGTTGCCTGGATTCTTACCTTTTCACCTCATCAGTTACTTTTGAGCAGATCAAAGGGATCTCCTGACCGAAAAGCGCAGAGCGCGTTTTCGATGCTGCGTGAGGTGACATCACCACAGCACAGGTGATGAGCTCCGCAGTAGCGCGCTTCAGGCACAAATAAGACAGAAAATAGAGAACATGTGCGGACATGAACGATCGTGTGCTAATTATAGTTTTTTGGTTGCGCCACTTTGAGAATGGACCGTGCGCTGGAAGCAGCTGCCTGGATCGCTGCGCGACAATGCGGAACCGGTTCGCAGCAGCGCAAGTCTGCCGGCTCTCCCTCACGCTGATCTGCGGCTCTCCCTCGCGCTGATCTGCGGCTCTCCCTCGCGCTGATCTGCCGGCTCTCCCTCGCGCTGATCTGACTTGCTCTGGTCTGCGCGCAACGGCGGGCGGGAAGGGGGGGGGGGGCTTTTGGAAGAGTTGTGCGACACAACGAATCGATGACGCAATTCGTTGCCAACGCTTTTAGTAATCGATTTTCATCGAATTTATCGATTTGTTGTTGCAGCCCTAATGCACATAGGCAGCAATCTAGTATTGTACCCTTTGACCACTAAAAACTACAAATAAAAAATGAATAACTTGGGTTCTAGAACAATGCAACAAACTGTAAAGAACTCAAACGTACTATATAAATCTGGTATTGCTCAGGTATTGAACACATACTGAATATTGTATTGATGTTATTGTGTACCAGGATAATGCCAGTACAGCTTAAACTGAGTAGTTTTACTGTTACTGCAGAGGGGATGAATGACCTACGGTATAGTTCTGTTTTACATCTGGAATGTCAGTCTGCCTCTGAAGGAGCTGTCCATGGTCTCCACAGTGGAATACAGTGGGTGGGAAGGGATTTTTAAGATGAAGGTCATCTTCCTCAGCATCCTCCTTTCACATGTCTCCTCATATGAATCCAGTGGGCAGACCAGAACCAAGCTAGCTTGTTCAGTCACTTCCTGTCTCGGTCAAAGCTGCCCGCACCTTAACAGACCAGAGCAGAGTGGATAACCGAGCCAACAACAGAGTGATAAAATGATTCTAGCAGCTGGGAATTAACTCTGAAGGACCTCAGCCTCCTCAGGAGGTGGTGGCAGCTTTTGCCCTTACACACAGAGCATCTGTGTTGTTGGACCAATTCAGTTTACTGTTGAGGTGAAACACCCAGGCACTTAAAGGTATCCACCACCTCAACGTCTGCACCCTTGTTGTTTACTGGTGAGTGAGGAGGAGTGTTTCTCTGGAAGTTCATCACCATTTCCTTTGTCTTACTGATGTTCAAGTAAAGGTGGTTACGCTCACAACAGTCCACAAAGTCCATGATGACTGGCCTTTACTCCAGGTCATTCCCCTCAGACACACAGCCAACAACGGCTGAGTCATCAGAAAACGTCTGGAGGTGACAGCTGCTGGTGTTGTAGGTGAAGCCTGAGGTGTAGGCGAAAGAGTGAGAGCACCGTACCCTGTGGAGCTCCAGCACTGCACACAACCACCTCAGACATACAGTTGTGCAGCCTCACATACTGTGGCCTGTTGGTGAGGAAATTGATGGTCCATGCAGTCAGATGTTCATCCACTTTTGCACCCCTCATCTTCTGCTGCTGTAGACACGGCTGGGTGGTGTTGAAGGCACTTGAACATGATTCTCACAGTGCTGTTTTGCATCTCGAGGTGAGTCAGAGCCTGGTTCTGCAGGTAGATGAGCGCATCTTCCACTCCCATGTTTGGTTTGCAAATTGTAGTGGGTCTATTTCCAGGCTCACCACTGAATGTAGATGGGTGAGGATGAGTTTTTCCACGGTCTTCATCAGATGGAAGGTCAAGACGTCTGGTCTGTAGGTATAAAAACTGAAGTTAAAAATAAAAAGAAATGTCATTCTGAACTTAAACTAAGGGTTATTTTTATGCTCTGCAAAGTTGTTTCATGTTTTCATGATCCAGACAATCAGACTTAGATACATTTCTTGGCTTTGTAAGAAAAGACCTGTGTGGTTGTAAATGAGGCAGACGGGACTGGAGCAGTAGCTCAGGATTTAGAGCGAGTTGTCCAGTAAATGGAAGGTTGCAGGTTCGATCCTGGCTCCGGACAGAGAGTTCTGCCGTTGTGTCCTTGGGCAAGACACTTAACCCACCTTGCCCATTTGTGGTGGTCGGAGTGACCGGTGGCACTCGGCAGCCTTGCCTCTGTCAGTGCTTCCCAGGGCAGCTGTGGCTACAAAGTAGCTCACGACCACCAGCACGTGAATGGATGAATGATGCACTGTAGTGTAAAGTGCTTTGGAGTCCCCTGACTCTGAAAGACGCTTTGCAAGTGTGGATCATTTATTATGAGTCAAAACAATCTTGGCCCAAAGGCCCAAATAAACAGAGGAATCCTAATCAAGCTTCTTGGTTTCATCAGGAGCCAAAGTCCCAAGCTAAAGAAATTTTTTGGGGTTCCACATACTTTCAGTTCAGATACAGGATAGCTTATTATGATGATGATGATGATTATTATTATTATTATTATTATTGGTAATAATAATAATAACTTCAGGGCTCATTTCAAGATCCTGGTTCTGGTCTATAGGGCCTTACATGGACAAGCACCATCATACATTGGTGATCTTCTCAGTCCCCACACCCCCAGCAGGTCCCTGAGGTCCAGTGACCAAAACCTACTGGTTGTGCAGCACCAGGCTAAAGACCAAAGGTGACAGATCATTTGCTGCTGCGGCCCCCAGACTCTGGAAAGCTCTCCCCCTGAGCCTGAGATCAGTGGACTCTGTGGTCTCCTTTAAAAAGCAGCTGAAGACTCACTTCTTCAGGCTTTGGTGTGACCGTCATCACCCTCTCCTTGTTCTGCTCTCCTTACCTATTCCACCTTCCTCAGGATCCATTGTTTTTCCTCTTCACTATTCTCTCTCTCTCTCTCTCTCTCTTTCTCTCTCTCTCTCTCTCTCTCTCTCTCTCTTTCTTATTTTCTTTACATTTTTTAATCACAATTGTCGATTATTTTGCTCATTTTAAATATATTTTTAACAATTTTCTAAATTCTTTTTTATATTTTTACATTTTTTGTTTTTGTGAAGCGCCTCGTGATTTTTATCTTGAGAGACGCTATAGGAATGATATTTACTTCTTCTAATGCAATTGTCAGGGACAGGGAGTGTAAAAGCAGAACTCGTGTAGCCTAACAAATCCACTCAACCATGAAGGTCTTTATTTTTATTGTGTATCCAGTAGAAACATCATCCAATCAGCTTTAGGTCTTAAAAACAGACAGGATCAGACTAGCGAAGGCCAGAGTCCAATTTAATCTCCAGTCGGAAAGAAAAAAGAAGTCTGTCTTTTTGATGTTTTTGAAAAGCAGCTGACAAACACATCAGTTTTGAATCTTAGCTGTAGCATTTAAGGAGCTTTCCCATTATTTTTAGTTTGTTCAAGAAACCCATGTAAAACATCATTTGAAAAGTGTCTTGAAAACACTTTTCACTGACTCACAGGATTGTTTAGCCATTTTTTTAAAATGCTGGTTAACACTTTTTAATTGTTTTTAAGAGTATCATTTATTTAATTCATCATAAATTTAAAGTCTGTCTCCCATTTAGCAACCATGCTGTTAACAAAGACCAGGATTATTTTTGAAAAATAATTCCAAATCCAGAATGTTTAACAAAAGTTGATGTCCCAATTTCACCTCTGAAAGGCATTTTAAAAAAATCTAATGAGTTGACTTCTGTTATTTTCCTTTTTTATATGTTAATGTGGCTCAAGTGGTTGACTGCAAAGTGGAAGTTATATTCCAGCATGTGGAAGTGTTTCTATTTGTGGGTCCTTTTTAATACTATGGCAATTTATTGTAATAGCAGCTGTTTGTAGGACTCTCCCTCTAATGTCAACATCAAGAGAATGGAAACAAAAAGATGTGTTATTTAACATTTTAATTTACTTGATGCAATAGGAGTTGGAATTGACTGACAGTCAAAGGATCAGAGGAAGCTAGTGCCTAACGCCAGCAGTCTTTGGTAGAGGGGACATCCTGGACACAGATACAAACACTCAGTCACAAACTCACTCACGCCTATGGACAAATTAGTCTCCAATTGACCTAACATGCATGATTTAGGTCTTTGGGGGGAAAGCTGGAGCATCTGTAGAAAACTCACACATAAGGAGAACATGCTAACTCCATGCAGGAAAGCTGCAGACAGGATTTGTCCTGTAACTTTCTTACTGCAAGCAAAAAATAAAAATAAAAAACAGTAATGTGCAATCATTCAGCCCTGGAATTGTAATTTAACGACTAAAAAAAGAATCTAAATTAATTATATGTCATTGTTTTAATTGAATTATATTTAATATTTGATCAATAGTTGTAGTTTTGATCCTTTTTATATTATTCAAGGTCCTATTGATTTTATTATTGTTGTTGTTGTTGTTGTTGTTTTTATTCAGTGTTTGGTACTTTTGTTCTTGTGGTTTTGAAATGCTTTATAAATGAAGCTACAGTGGTATTCAAACATTCATATATAAATGTTTTTGTAGTTTCCTTTTTTAATTAATTTAGTGCAGAATTGTCTAAATTCTGCTCTAATAAGGTTAAGTACGGGTCAACCCTATGATGACGGTAATTAACATGTAGAGCTGCTGTGTGAAAACAGTTGAACGTAAACTTGTTCTCAAATGTTTTATAAACTCGTCTGTTTAAAACACTGTAGATCATCCATATTGATTCCTGGGAGCTTAAACCATCCTAATGCACTCACGGTTTGATTTTACACGTGAATTTAATTTTTTTAAAGTTCAAAAATAATCATGAAATATTTAGATTCAAGTGATTATTTGCTATCTATAGAACCGCAGGTGTTTCCGGTGATCCGTGTGAGACGTGAGCAGGATTACTTAGAGCTAAATACAGAAGGACACTCCAGTTCTCATATCTGCCACTCTGGTCTCTGAAAGTCTGGACTGACCGCTTTAAAAAACATCTTTCCCTTGTGTCTCTGTGTGGAAATCCATGTTAAAAGCTACTTTACTGGCCCTGCCACAGGGTCCTTGGTGGTTGCTATTTAGAGCCTCAGGATGAGAACCGTGTGTGTGTGTGTGTGTGTGTGTGTGTGTGTGTATGTGTGTGTGTGTGTGTGTGTGTGTGTGTGTGTGTGTGTGTGTGTGTGCGCGTGTGTGCGTGTGTGTGTTTACAGTATGTTTCAGCGTATAATGTACAATGCATTTGTATTGTCACATGTTTATAATGCAGCCTATCAGTAATTTTTAGTTCTTTCTGATTTTTCCCTCCAGATGGTTAAATTAGTTTTAAAGGTGCATTATGTAAGAATGACACCATGTGGTTAACTTTGGTTACTGCAATCACTATCTAAATACGTTCGGTGAGTTTCATGGCTTTTGCCAGTTACAGATCAATCAATCAATCAATCAATCAAAGCTTTATTTATAAAGCGCCTCCCGCAACCCTGTCAGGAAGCCCAAAGCGCTGAACACTGTTCAGTTGAAGGTAAATATATTGAATTAATCAAAAATAAAAGCAATTCAAATTACAAAATACAAATTACAAAATAGGTTAAACATTTTGGTACAGGACAAATGTGTAAAACAATGGATTTAGTGAACCAATGAAAACTGTGAAATAAATTCAACATAAAAGAGGGCCAAAATCAAACATGTTCTGGAAACGCCAAGCGGAGGAGGTGTGTTTTTAGGTGACTCTTAAAGACTGGCAGAGATGGGGACAGCCTAACTGAGGGTGGCAACTGGTTCCAGAGTGACGGTGCTAGGACTGAGAAAGCCCGGTCCCCGCGAGTACGACACCTAGAACGAGGGACAGCGGCACCAGAAGTTTTTAGATAACAAGCAAATAAGATAAGTAAGTAAAGACAAGTATATAAATCTATTGTCATATTTGGTAGGGCACACTTACTACCCTTACTACGGTAGTGTGCTTCTGTCATGAGAGGAGTTTGCTGTCTTGCCGTTAGCTTGCTGTTGTAGTTCTAAAAGGTTTATTGTAGGAAGTAAAACACCACAATTGGCCACTTCACACATACATTTTACTGTAATATCAAGTTGTTGGTTACAGAAAAATATCTTGAGATGTTTTTAAGCTATCTTTTTGCTTCTAAGTCACTGATAAAATTGTTAGCTCAACGTTAGCGTCTAGCCAGCTTCACCTGATATTAGAGTGAAACAAAATGATGCTGTGGCTTCTTGGAGTACAAGAGATCATTTTTAGGTTGCTCCTTGTTTATTAGCTTAGAGTCTTTAAACATCTATAGAGCTTTTAGACTCCAAGTATAGAATTATACATCTCGGCACAGCAGTTAGCTCACCAGAGACATGTTAGTTTGTTAGCCGTTTAACTAGCTGAGCAAGAACAAATGGGAGGTGCCTTGTAGCCTGGCCTTGGTCAAAGTTTTCCCAGAATACTGGCCGAATTTTCTAAATTATGGTGGGTCAGAAGCCGGTGGCTACTTCTGGGGCAAATTTCAAGTTTAAATGTAAGTCAGCTAATCGGGCTGATATCCTAAATGTTTTTTTATTTATATCCAAAGCAGTTATCTATGGTTGGTTAGTTGCTTAATAGTTGCAGCTTTGGTGGCT
This sequence comes from Nothobranchius furzeri, assembly GCF_043380555.1. Taxonomy (NCBI): domain Eukaryota; kingdom Metazoa; phylum Chordata; class Actinopteri; order Cyprinodontiformes; family Nothobranchiidae; genus Nothobranchius; species Nothobranchius furzeri. The sequence goes on from NC_091748.1 coordinate 68,168,177, forward strand.
AGCAGGTAGTAACTCTCTTACATATTTAATTTAACCAAAATATACACAATTTAAAAAGTAAAAGGCTCGTTGTACATTTATAGGGAAACTTATATTAAAACTTATGTATAAAGTATAACATTACCTCTCGTGTCACGTGACGTTACTTGCATCACATGACCGCGGCTTCTGCAGCAGTCATGTGATGCAAGTGTGTTCCATTTAACTGTTTGACCAAGGAAGGACAGCGTCCTTTTAAGCCAGACTTTTTTTTAAAAGGAGCTAAACTGACAACCCCCCAGGCAACTGAGAAGGAAATCTGTTTCAATGTAACCTTCCTTCCAACTTGATTGAGACATTAGACTGTTTTGTGATTGTTTCACTGTAAAATTCTTACATGTTTCACCTTTAAATTGCTACAATATTTTTCACATTTTCTGATGTAAAAGCTGCTGTTTTATGTCATCATGCTTGATCTAGATCTGCCACCATGATGTTAAATTGAATTCAGACAGTTTAATTGAAATTGTAAGGATTTTAAGCAAAAAGAGTCCCAGATGAATGCATCATCCCCATCTTCATACTCCTTTGTTCTGTGAACCAACTGCCAACACACTAATATATGATTTCTGGCCCTGACCCACTTTCTGTTAGAGGTGGCTGATGTCACTTGGCAAAATAACCCCCTTTTTAGAAAGTGTGTAGCATTATATTAAATCAAACAGATCTTGCAATAGTCTAGTCTACAAATAGAAGTATTAGTGCATGATCTGTTGGTGCATGACAAGTGTTGGATTTGTCATCTCACGGTGCAGCCACCTGGACGGTCTGGTCGCGTTCTAATTTTAGCATCCCCATGCCTTAATGCAAACCCTCGCTTTGTCTTAGTGATCCAGATGCTTTCCTGGCATGCCTGATGAGATTCAGTTGTCACTGCTGATTTCTGGAGATTTGCTTTACATCTGAATGTTTTTTCTCTTGTAAGAATTTCCCATTTTAAGTTAAAATTGGATAAATATGGAAGATTATCATAACAATGTTAGAGAAAATGCAATAAATGGTCATAAAGATGAAATGCAAAAGGTTTTTATTTTTTATTTGGTTTCAGTCAAAACTAGTTTCCATCTATCTTTGTATCTGGTGCAGCTGGATGTATTATCAGTTGTCACAATCCAAACTAAATATTTAGCTCTAACTTTGCCAAATAGTGCATCTTCGTAGGTTATGGTTCACATTTTTATCCAGTTGTCTTCCAGGGCTTTGCATCATCCTCTGGGATTATTGGATTTAAACACATTTTGCTCACCTGTTTCCTCCTCCTTGTTCCAACAATTTTAGGTCGTTTTTAGCCTTCTGTAAGCAACATTTCCACCGTATCTCTTTATTTGTCTGTTACACTGATGAACAGTTTTTCTGCCTTCCTGTCTCACTGATTCCACTCTTCTTCCCATTTCTACATGATTTTTTTTTTGCCTCCCAGCCTTCGCGACACTACTTGCTTAATGTTTACTTACCCACCTGCCTGTCTGTGGATCATCATGGCTGCGTAGCAGCTTGACCTTTGCTGATGTTCTGTTTTTCTTTCTAAACATGCTCAGACATGCACACATCGCTGGCTCTTACTGAATGGAAAAGACTTTCTTATCCATTTTTGGGATAAATGCGTACAAGTACAGCCACAAGAGCGTACTGTTTATTTACCCAGGTTAGGATTTAAATAACAAAAGACATTTAATCTCTACTAAAAACATCTTTTTAAAAAAAGCCTATGTTGTATTTTTGTCCTTACTGCTTACTATTCACAGCAGCACAGGTCTCCCATTCAGTCTGGAGTGGTCTGGCCGTGTCCTCTCCTCTGCAGTTGGCAGTGCAAGCTGTGCCCCTGTGTGTGTGTGTGTGTGTGTGTGTGTGTGTGTGTGTGTGTGTGTGTGTGTGTGTGTGTGTGTGTGTGTGTGTGTGTGTGTGTGTGTGTGTGTGTGTGTGTGTGTGTGTGTGTGTGTGTGTGTGTGTGTGCGTGCGTGTGTGTGTGTGTGTGTGTGTGTGTGTGCGTGCGTGTGTTACTGCTTCGTTGGCTGATAGTCTCTTCATCTCTGCTCCCTTTGGGGAGGCTTGTTAAACAACTTTTGCCTGTCCAAAAACAGACCGATCCTTTGAGCGTCCTGAGCAGCTGTCAGAATTTGAGTCCAGGTTTTTGTGAATATCTCTAGGGGTTTGTGTTTCTGAATCACTGTTTACCTATCCATTTAAATTTTCTTGTTCTGCCTCTTGTATATGTGGGAATGAAACATCACTTCCTATACTGGCAGATAGAAACATGCAAACCCATTGGAAATCACATAAAATCCTCTGACTAGAATCTATGTGCCTAAAACAAGCGATTTCAAAAAGTCTCTGTTTGTGACATCACAAACAGGAACTTTTTGTAGTAAAACAGGCATGGGGAATCCTGGTCCTCAAGGGCCGGTATCCTGCATGCCTTTGCTCCAACACTTCTGAATCAGTGGTTGAATCACTTGTGCAGCAGCTCATCGATCTCTGCAGAAGCCTGTTAATCACCTGCTGATTGAAACCAGGTGTATTGAAGCAGGGTTGAAATTAAAATATGCTGGAAAGCGGCCCTCTATGGACCAGGGTTCCCCACCCCTGTAGTAGAAGAATAAAACCACCTCTCATGCGCAACAAAGAGATGCTGCTGGAGGAGCAGCAACCCTACTCCAAGCCCCTCCCTGATATCTGAGCTTGTTAGCTTATAGCAGCCTGAGCGGGGGATGGGTGGGCGTGGCCAGCAACAGCTTGTTTTCTTAAAATGATAGAACACTGAGATGGCTCATTCTGGAAGATACTGAAATGGCCGATAATAAAACTGCTGAAATTGTTCAGTGAGACGGATTTAGTGCAAAGAACTTCATGAACATGTTTTTTTCTACCATAAAACTATTCTAACTTAAGAAAAAAGGCATAATATGCCCCTTTAATACAAATCAAATGAAAGCTATTTACTTGATCAATTTTTACTGATAATTAACCAAAATAATCAATTACTTAAAATCCAACTGTGAAATGAAAAGAAAAAAGTAACTGGGGTGATGGTGGCACAGGAGTTAAATGATCTCCTCGTAATCGGAAGGTTGCAGGTTCGAGCCCCGCTCAGTTTGTCGCTGTCGTTGTGTCTTTGGGCAAGACACTTAACCACTCCTTGCCCGCTGGTGGTGGCTGGAGGGACCGGTGGCGCCAGTGCTCGGCTGCCTCGCCTCTGTCAGTGCACCTCAGGGCAGCTGTGGCTACATTGTGGCTCATCCCCATCAGGGTGTGAATGTGTGTGTGAAAGGGTGAAAGACTGATAGTGTTTTAAAGCGCCTTGGGGGGTTCCAGGACTCTAGAAGTCCCTATATCAAATGCAGGCCATTTACTATTTAACTGATGCAGACCTTAAACAGGTACAACAAAGATTTAGACTTTATTTTCTGACAAAACTTAATCTGTTACTTAATTATCTTCTTTTCTCTTATTTAACACAGTGAAGTAAATAGATGCTTCTTTACCTTCGGCTGACATGTTTCAGCCAGAACTTCCGCCTTTGTCAGAGTTTTAAAGATAAATATGGATAATCTGTTTCTATTTTAAAGTTTATTTTTGCTCATTTTTAAATATTAAGCTGTTATTTGTTATGCCATTTACACATAAGCTAAATGTAATAGCGACAATGACACAATTGTAGTGTTTTAATGTTGTTTGTGTTTGTAAAAACTAGTTCCTGTAGGCTGAAGGGTGGAACAACATTATAATAACACATTTGCTTCTGCTCTGAGTGACGTTCCTCCCGCTGTGAGTTTGTTTTCACATATTGGAAAATCCAGACTGAGTTACGCATTTTCTTAGAGAACAGGTGAGCGTTAAAACTATTAAACAATGCTTGGAGAGGAATTCTTATGAGCTTTTTATTGTGCAAATCCTCTGAACAGTTGAGAGTTTTTGAAATAATTTGTTGGCCTAATTTATTTTAGGTTTGGGAACTTTTCTCTTGTTTGGATTAAAACTTTTTGGCGTTTCCTGGAATTGCTGTGTCTTGAGGATACACCACTAATTATGCCAGCACTTGAATTAGCATTCCTCTGATTGGGAGTCCTTTTTAAACTTCACCTCATACGCGTCTCAAGCATGTATCTTTAATTTTTCTTCTCTGCTGCAGCTCATGCATGCTTAACTTTCCTTTCTTGGTGTGTTCTTTTAAATGCATGCGGTGTGAAGCTGCCATCTGTATGCTACTGAATACTTTCCCTCGCACTGCTGTAAATCTGTCGGCTTTTATTTGGAGCCAAAGTGGATTTATTGGAAAGGAGAAAGGAGCAAAAAACAGAAAACTGATTAAAAATGTTCGAAAAAGTCTTGAAGGCTTTTATTTTGCCCTTTTGAGGAAACGATGAAAAAGCAAAAATGTTCACGTCATCAAAAAACTGAAAGATCAATGAAAAACTTGCCATGAGAGGTAATTTATATGTTATGTTTGACCATGACTATTTCAGTTAGTATTACATCACCAAGTTCAAACTAAAACACACATTACAATAATAGAATACCAAGTCTTATTTAAGGGTTGACACAGTTTCCTGAAACTTTTAAGCATTTTTAAATTAAAAAAATTCAAATTCAGACATCTGAATAAATACTGTAAAAATGGTGAAGATTTTTATTTTATTAGAACTAGAAGCCAAATACAGCAACCATTACCTTTTTGGTTAAAGATGTCTGGATGTGGAAGTAATGGAGGGGTTACGTCCCCGACAGGAGGTGTTTAAATGTGAAGGAGGGGGCAACATAAGAAATGTGATAGTGGAGTTAAAACGGGTTTAATTGTTATAAAAGGTTCTAAAAACAAGTGCAAACAGATGGCGAGCATTATTAAAATTATGCAAAACGAAAAATTCACTATAAGGTTAACAGTTAAAAGACAATTCATCAACTATATAAAACACCTGGTTAAAACTTTATTAAATGTTTTACCTAAACCAAAGGTGTTTTAAAAACACAACAAAGTTGATAAAAGTCTAAAAACTAAAACCGAGTTAACCTTAAAACAGAGTCAACTAAGTTGACATCAGCCAAAGATCCATGTGGATCACTCAGAGTTTTTCCCTTTAAAACTTCTCAACTCAGAGTTAAAACTCATCACAAATGAAAGGGTTGAACCCAAACTGAGACCTGGAGGACAGCAGAACCCCTGCACTGCTGCCTCCCAGACTGCTGAAGGCACCGCCTTTTTATCCCAGGTGTGGGTCATCAGGAGGGTTCCGCTCAGCTGTGCTCCTCAGCAGCCTGGAAGAGAGGATGAGGAGGGGCGATGTCGGGCTGATCACCAGGGCTGGGTGATCCTGGCTCCTGCATCCCAATGGCCAGGCTGGTAGCCGTAACAGGAGGGGACCATCTCGGTGACAGGAATTCATTTGTGGAAACCACGTCACAAAGAAATCCAAAAGCATCAAGGCATTCGAGAAAAAATGTAAATTACAATATTGAATTTGTTCCAAAATTACAATTTATAGAACTTGTATTTTGAAAATAGGGAAACATTAAACAAGAATCCTTTAATGTAAAGATTTGGAAATACAATAAATATGGATTGTAGAATGTTTTGGGATACATTTTTCATTTGTAAGTATTGTAAAAGAAAACTAATTAGAAAGAATGTGTTTGTAACAGTAATAAGGAGCATATATCATGAGATTACTCTTCTTACTGCGTCTTTTCCTTCGCGCAGAATTGTTTTGATTCTTTATTTTTAGTTTTATAAGTTACAAATAATTACGTGTTGACCTTGTTTTTTTGCTTCTGTTGTATTTATTAGATTTGAATCCATTGTTGCTCTTTTTAATCCAACGAATGACTGAATTCTTGCAGACGCGAGTGCAGCTGTGAAATGCTGTGGAGGCCTGTTTTCATGAATATTGATCAGGGTGTGGCTCTGTGTTCATGTCACTGAATGCAGAGACTTTTCCCTGTTACAGCTGCTGCCTGCGTCCTGTAAGCTTTCGTTTGCGTCCCTCATGGCAGGATGTTTACTGGAGCTCTGACTGTAAAACCGTAAGATGCAGATAACTGTGTCCTCTCGTGTTGAAGCTACTTCCCTTGTTTCATTTCCTGTTTTGGTGGTTTTCTTTCTGGGTTCATGGGGCGCTTTCAGACAAAGATTCTAATTTTCAACAACTGCTTCAGTCATTGACTCATAAGTGCAGTTACTGGTGTTGAATTCTAGAGCGACATGGATCAAGGACAGGATACCTGATCTGCATCGGTGTGTCGTTTAAACCAGAGGCAGCATCAAGTTCCTCATCTGAGGAACGGCGTGTATCTGCAAGTGGTATGAGGAAGAGGTCAGTAGCTAGGTTTTGTAATGATGAGTTCAGAACAAGACAGAGACGAGGGAGAATGAGAGTGAAGGAATCGTCAGAGAAGAAATGGAGGGGGACAACTGGGGTTTTATTCTGGGTAAGGAGGAAATGGAAGTGTTTGAGATTAGTGTAACATTTACAGGAGATTGAGGTTAAACGTGAGATGCCATAGAGGGCCGGTATAAAGCAGAAATGAATTGCCTTTTTATGAGGAACAAGAAAAAAGAAGCTCTTTTCATGCTTCATTACAGTCAGGGGAAATAAAAGACATTGATGGACACTTTGCAGTTGAAGCTTTTATTTAAAGCTGCTTTTACATAAATCATTTGTTTTCTTATTTTTAACTCAAATTCGTACTTATCTTTCATCCGTTTATGAAATTTTATCATTTGATGACTTTTTTCTGATGTTAATCTATTTCTGTTTTGAGATCATTATGATTTTATGACTTTATGTTTTATTTTTATTTTTTATCTATGTGAAGCACTTTGGGATTCTATGTCTGTGATAAGTGCTATATAAATCAAATTTACTTATTACTTATACAGTTAGATTAATCCATTTTGATTTAAAAGAAATCAATAGAACACATGTAAATTTTAAAATATTAATTTATGTTTCCAACCTGAATAGGCTTCAGACTCATTTAACAACTCTCATTAGCGTTAGCATGTTGTTTACCTCAGCATCTCAGTATTTTTCCCCCAACATTAGTTCAGTTTTTTTTTTTCAGTCAAATCAGTGCATTAGCAGTCTTGTGCTGTATTGTGTACAATAATATTGAGTTTTGTGTCTGACCTACAGTAGCTTCCTCCGTCTGCGCTCAGCAGCTGCCCCGGTTAAACTGCTGCTCATCGATTTTCACAGAGCTAATGAAGTTTCCGTTCAAAAAGGTTTCCTTGATGACTGCAGGGTCGTACTTTCATCCGGGATGACCATGAACACATTTATAGTTTACACTGTGTGTGTTTTTAGGTCTGTGCTGACAGTCACTCGATAATGCATGAAAATGTTGCCTTTGATGCCTGGGATGAAAGATGTACAGCTGACCCCAACGGGCCTTTAACCACCCACTGAAACCACCTTTCAGCCTAGCCTTTGCTTTCTCTTTGTGAGTGTTTCCTCCTCTGTTTTCCCAGGATTGAAAAAACGTACCAGGAAGGCCCTTGGGTTACGGAAGAAAGAGAAGGACAATGACTCCGCGTAAGTCTTCTCATTGCTTTGCCGTTTCCCGTGTTGTCCAAAATGAGCAGGTTGGAAGGTTAAATAGTGCAAGTTTTTGGTTTATTTTAGAAAATAATAATTTCATTAATCAAAAAATGTTATTCTTTGTGAAATATCGTCCTAACTTCACATTAAACCCCTGCTGGCATCCATGAAGTATTTAAAACCTGCCATTTCCAGTCCTGTACTCGTCTACTGCCCTCTAGTGGAATATTTTCACGTGGCAAGGGCCAATTTTATTTCTATACATATGAAATTTGAAAAATTAGAATAAGGTATACAAGTTTATTTATTTCAGTAATTCAACTTCAAAGGTGAAACTAATATATGGGATAGACTCCTTACATGCAAAGCCAGATGTTTGAGCCTTTATTTGTTATAACTATGAGGATTATGGCTTATAGCTTATGAAAATCCCAAATTCAAAATCTGAGACAAATAGAATATTGTGAAAAGGTTGAATATTTGGGTTAGGGTTGGGGTAACAGTCTAATCAGCTAATGAGTCCATGAATCATGAGTCCCTGAGCCTTTAGATCAAGGGTATTCGGTTCTGGTCCTGGAGGGCCGATATCCAGCAAGTTTTAGTGGTTTCTCTGCTCCAACACTTGACTCAGTGGTTGAATCACCTGTGCAGCAGCTCATCAAGCTCTGCAGAAGCCTGCCAATTACCTGCTGATTAAAATCAGGTGTGTTGAAGCAGAGTTAAAACTAAAACGTGCTGGATACCGGCCCTCCAGGCCCGGAATTGATTTTTAGACTATTATATTGTTATAGAATTACATCAATAAAGTCAAACTAGCCAGGAAATTGTTTCATTTCAAAACTACATTTTTGCTATTTGTATTCTCAGATTTTAGGAATGAAGGGGTTAACGGTCTAGCATTCCTTGAGGGAATGTGTATAACACCCCCTTGTTGATGAATTATGGCATTATATATGTTTTGGTCAAATAGGTCGAAATAAGATTGTGTGTGATTGCAAGCAACGTTTCAAGACTATGGGTTCTGTCAGCCTTTGGATTTGCATCCAGTGTTTCGTGAGAGATTCTGCTAACAGACGTTCAGGGCTGACACCAGCAGCAGTTGGTTGATGTAAGGGCAAAATCTGAAGTAAAGAGAACATGTTGGAGACAACGCCATCAGCTCGTAGCTCAGTTTCTGTAAAACGTACTGACCTATATCTGTGTTTGCTGAGGTGCATTAATTCTGTCGGCCATATTGATTTAGGTTAACTTTAAAAGTTCACAATTTATAAAACTAAAGTATGCTTTTATGAAAATCTAACCCTAACCCAGTCATTTATGTGGTATCTTGCTAACAGACAGGCACAGACAAAAATAGTATGGCCCTCATTTGCCTGTCTGGGGCAGATGACACAAATGAAAGATTGTGTTTTATTTAACACTTTTAAAACCTTGTGTGTGACTCTTGTGGGGAGCTTTTTAAAAATGTCCTCTTGACTAATTTCAGTAGTGAATTTTCATGTTTTTTCCCTTCTCTCTCTATTTCTCACAGAGGGTCCCCGGAAAGAGACAGCGGTGTAAGTAAACTATCTTATTAGAGGAGTTTGGTCATTTGTACATTTGTTTGATGTAAGTATGTGCAGCCTATTTTTGGAAGTAACACAGTCTTACCAAAAGGAGGTAAATTAATTATTATCTGTGTTCTTTTTGCCTGCCAGGAAGTCCAGGAGGCTGAGTCGGTACTGATCTGCTCAGAGTAGACTAGCAGCTAGGCTAGTTGTGTGTAGCATTTAGATTGGACTTAAAACCTCATAGTTTTGTTGTTTAGCTCAGCAGTCACAGTTTCAGCTGTCTGAAGGGTGTGTGTGTGTGTGTGTGTGTGTGTGTGTGTGTGTGTGTGTGTGTGTGTGTGTGTGTGTGTGTGTGTGTGTGTGTGTGTGTGTGTGTGTGTGTGTGTGTGTGTGTGTGTGTGTGTGTTTGGGGGGGGGGGTCATCATCAAGACACAGATATGGAGTTAAAAAGAAAATAAAATAATTTCAATTCTTGTCATGATAAGTGTTTGCAAAATTGGAATATTGGACAATAAAATGTTCAGACCTTAATTTATAAAATAATCTGGGTTTACAGGATGGATGTTTAACGGAGAGAGCTTTCTGAAACAAAAATCCTGCTGTGTTGTCGCCATAGTGGAGGTCTTACATAATATACTTTTCCTTGAGTGTCTGGAGGGATTTTAATCAAACCGTCTCTGTTTTCTCAGTCTCAGAAGAGGACGAATGGGGCCCCTAATGGCTTCTATGGAGACATTGACTGGGACAGATATGTAAGTTAAATTCTGTATTCAAGTTTGAAACTCTGACTTAACTCTTTCTGTTTTTACTTGCACATAGAAAACAGATATTTTATACTAGATGTTTTAAAGCTCTTGTGGACATTTTGTTTAATCAGAAAATGTAAGTAATAAGTATATTTTATTTATATAGCACTTATCACAGACATAGAATCACAAAGTGCTTCACATAGATCAAAACAAAATAAAACATAGTCATAAAATCATAATGATCTAAAACAGAAATAGATTAAAATCAGAAAACATAAAGTCATGCAGTTATAAAATTTCATAAACTGATGAAAGATTACTAATTAGAGTTAAAAATAAGAAAATAAAAGGTTTAGTTAAAAGCAGCTTTAAATAAAAGGGTCTTTAGCTGTTTTTTTAAGTGTCCAGACTGTCAATGCTACGTAAGGATAAAGGAAGATCATTCCAGAGTCAGGGTGCAACAGTCTGGATAACTGATCACCTCGACTTTTGTATCTGGTCTTTGGAACTTCTAGAAGGTTCTGGTCGGTGGACCTGAGGGCTCAGGTTAAGGCTTTAACAGTTCAGTAATATAGGGAGGAGCGTGACCATGTAGAGCACTGAAAGTTATAATCAGGATCCTAAAATGAACTCTAAAGTTAACGGGTAACCAGTGCAGAGACATTAGAATAGGAGTGATGTGTGCTCTTCTGTTTGCTCCAGTTAGGAGCCTCGCTGCAGAGTTCTAGACCAACTGAAGGTGGTCAAGGGCCTTTTTATTAAAGCATGTGAAGAGTGTGTTACAGTAATCTAGATGAGAGGAGATAAAGGCATTGTTAACCATTTCAAGTTCATGTTTTGACACCGACTTTCGCAGTTTGGAGATATTTCTTAAGTGATAAAAACAGTTTTGCACCAATTTTTCTGAGTGGCCTTCAGGAGACATTGATTGGTCAAAATTAACACCCAAATCCCTTAAATTTGTCTTGACGGCAGAGGATAAATGACCAAGTTTTAGACTAATCAGGGGAACCATGCTCTCAGGGGCAATGATCAGACATTCAGTCTTTTCAGAGTTTAACTGAAGGAAGTTATCTTCCAACTAGCTGGTGAAAACTTATAGACACTCTAGTAATTCACACAGTTTATAGAACTCAGAATCCTTAGAGGAACAGTACAGCTGAATGTCATCTGCATATAAGTGATAAGAGACATTATGAAAAGAATCAATTTTCTGTCCAAGAGGTGTATGTACAGCAGAAACAAGAGTTGACCCAAAACAGAGCCTTGGGGTACCCCAGAAAATTTTGACATTGCACACTGATGCATTTTCTTTTTGATATACTTACATAGAGTATATATGTGTGTTTCAGAACTCTCCTGAGGTGGATGACGAAGGCTACAGTATAAGACCTGATGAAGAGTCAGAGGAAGGAGATATCCTAAATCACTTTCAATCTAAATCTTTTGATTGTTTTTAACCAAACTGCAGCTGTGTAGCCAGGTTTTCTTATTAAGCGAGACTGTGTGTGAAATATCAGCTTCAAATAAAAGGGCCTAACATTTGGTGGGATTTTTTCCCCCAAAAGAAATCATTGAGTTATAAACTGCAAATCTAGAAATTTCCAAACTGGCCCTTTAAATCATTTAGTCCTGCAATGTGGGTCTTTACCGTCTACAAAAACTCCAATATTAAAAGAAATCTATTATTTTATTTTTTAATCAGCGTTTAGTTTTAGGTAATATGTGCCTAAAACAAACAGTATCTAAAATTCCCTGTTTGTGACATCACAAACGGGGAAATTTGACCTAGAACCACCTGCAGAAGAGCAGCTGATGCTGAAGGAGCAGCAGCTCTACACTGAGCTCCTCTTAGATATCGTAGGTTCTCAGACGATAGCAGCCCGAGTGGGGTATGGGTGGGTGTGACCAGCTGCTTGTTTTCTTAAAGTGACAGATCCCTGAAATGGCTCATTGTGGAAGGTACTGAAACTGTTAATAATAAAACTGCTTGAACTGCTTTAGAAGGATTTAGAGCAAAGAATTTCATAACCATGTTCTTTATAGACTTTTTTTAGCCTAAGAAAAATAGTTTTGATATATTTCCTGTGGAATCAGTGGTTATTATGAGGTTATTTTCGCATTGTTTTTCTTTGACATTGCACCTACTACCAACAGCCAAAAAGTCCCACTTCTTCTCGTCTGATGAGTCTGAAGAGGAGGAAGACCACAGGAAGAAATTCAAAATCAAGATCAAGCCGCTGCCTGCTGATTGTGTTATTGCGGCACCATCAGTGGATGAGCTTAAAGCCTCCATAGGCAACATAGCTCTGTCCCCTTCTATAGTGGTGAGTAGGTCCAATGTCACTAACCAGCCTCGATGCTTAGGTTGTCATTTGAGGCTCATTCTTCTAACTTCTTACACTTTTTAAAATAAATTATAGATGTTTATAAAGTATGCAGCTACTATTGGGATCTCTCACACACACACACACACACACACACACACACACACACACATACACACACACACACACACCAGAATGTCCATTTCTCAACTTTTGTTTTCTAGCATGCGTGCATAGGTGAACACTTTTATTTGCACACACACTCACTCCAGCTTTCCAGGCTTCTGTCATCATGCAGACTTGCGTCTCCTCCTCTCCTGTATATAAAGATGCAGGAGTGCTGATTACTGATGCGCTCTAGCCGTGACACGGCACATTCCCATTGGCACAGCCGTTCGGTCCTCTCCCCACAGACGTGCTCGTCTCAGCGCACCCCCACAACATTTTAAGGCTGTAAACCCCCTCACTAAACATTTTATGCACTTTTCTCAGACAGGCATTAACATTTTCACACTTTTCTCTCTTGTTTAAACACTCTCAAAGTTTAAACGTGTGTGCCTGTGGACGCAGAACACAATGTGCTGTTGAAAAAAACATGCAAAACTACACTCACAAAAAATCCGCAAAACTGCGAAGTCACGAAAGGGACCACTGTAATCTGTTTTGAAGACACCCTATGGAACAGTGGACTGATTCCATACTTTTAACTCTCCATGATTTTAGGGGTCAGTAGATTTACATGATGGCTTATATTTCATGTAGCTAATTTGTGAGACCTCTGCATTCTCTTTAGCTTGACGTTATTTAACATCAGGTCCAGCAACAGAAGCGGTCTGTGTCTTGATGCCAAGAAGCGGAGTTTTAGTCTTTGTGCAAAGCTATACAGCTCATTTAAGGAGTCCGAAACAACCAAACAAATCCCTGTTTCACATCGTGTAATTAGCTGTGGGATTCCTCTGCATGCTTTGGTGTTTTTATGCCTTTCCAAATGCAAACCGTAGTCCCGGTCTTTTCCATAGAGGACAGTTAGCTTAGGTGTCTGCCTTGAATAATTTACGTAGGAAAGTGGGCACAATGAACTTGTGTTTCAGTCTGCTGCACAGTGATATTACCTGTGGTTATCCGAGCTTCTGGCCTCAATAATTTAATCCAGCTTCAATGTGTTCACCTGCTGTCTTTGTCCATCTTATCAGGTGTGAAAGTCTTTCGTGCTTGTACATGTGCTTTAAATCCTATTGTTGCACAGTGAAAAGAGAAGACTTTGACTGTTATTGACTATGTGTGTTATTAGGTTACACATTGACAAGTTTCAGGTGTTATTCAGCAACATTTGTAGTAACAGATTCATTAAAACGTTTCGTTTCAGCTAGTTAGATGTGAGTGTTTGTTGCAGACTGTTAGGTCTTGTCATGGTCTGTGTCTGCGTTTTTCCCCATGTGTCTCCTGATGTCCTCCATCCCTCTTTAGATTCCCCTTTTGTGTCTCTTAGCACCCTCATGTGTCTTTTGTCTGCATCTTATTTATGTGCCTTCTGCTTGTAGCCTTTCAGGTCATCCCCAGCCCCTCCAGTTGTAGCTCCAGCCTCTTTGTCCCCAGCTCTGTGTGTGTGTGTGTCATTCCCCAGCTTAGTGTGTGCGTGTGTGTGTGTGTGTGTGTGTGTGTGTGTGTGTGTGTGTGTGTGTGTGTGTGTGTGTGTGTGTGTGTGTGTGTGTGTGTGTGTGTGTGTGTGTGTTCTTCTCCAGTCAGGTCCGGTGTCCTCCCCTGCTCCTTAATAGAAGGATTTGAAGTTCGCTGAACCGACAGCCATTTTCCCTCTATTTTTCTCTGTGTCTGGTTTGATGGTGTCACTTTGGTGGTGCACATTTGTAGTCCTGGACTTATTTTCAGACAAAACGTAAAGTAACATTTCCCTCTATTCGAAAATAAGCGCTTTCTTGGTATCAGAATGTGTCTTTAAAATTCATGGACGTCATATGTGAAATTCATTGCACGCAACAAGCAGAATTAGAAAATAGCATTTTTAGCCTCGTTGACTTGCATTAATTTCTTTGTTCTTCCGGGGACCCATGGTCCATAAGTAGATGGGTGTGACCTAGCCTTCCTATGTGAGCGTTTCAGACACCTATCAGCTGCAAAAGGATTCCACACAGCTGGTCGTGCAAAGTAATGAAATCACTGGGGAATTACAAGATCACATATGATTTCACCAGTTCACGCAACAAGAAAGGAGAAAGACGGCAGTTTGTACTCTAAAGTCTCTACTCTATTTTCCACCAGTTAAGCAACTGGAAATCTGCACGTGTCGTTAAATTTGAAAGTCGTCCTGTGTTTGGTTTGCTGTCCGGCTCGAACAGGACTGCTAAGCTTGGCGTGTTCTGGAAGCATGGCACGTAAAAAAATAGACCAGAGGCATAAATTTCGTGAAGCAACACGACACTTGGATGCGTCCAAGACACCCCGCTTCACTGCCAGTGGAAACACACCTGACTGTAACAGTAGCTGGCTGTGTATTAAGCATTGTGGATGTTGTGGATGCTGACACAGCTGGGGTGTCTCAAACCCATCTGGATCCTGTCCCAGTTGAGCTGTAATGAGTAAAAAGGTGTAGGAAATAAAGATAACCTAAGAGGCTTTGCCATCAGATTGAAGATAAAATTAGGGTTAATTTGAATTTAATTGAAACGTAATTAACTTGTGATAAAACTGCATCAAGAAAATGTTCAAATTTTGTGTTACATTAACCTTTTTTCTTCCTATTTGCAATTAATCTTTTGCAGAAATATTCAACAATTTAACTGAGTATTAAAACTTTTTCTGACTGCCAAACTGTTGGATCAGTGGAGTCAAACACAAACTCGCAAAAGTTGGACAAAGTTGTGAAATACTGACTTTTACTTGCTGTTATTTTTTTATCTTTCATTCAGCTTGTTGCATAAAACACTTTATTTGCCCAAAAAGTGTCTCTGCCCAAAAAGTGTCTCTTAAGTGCCATTAAATCTCACTAAAGTATTCCACAACGTGTATGTATTTAGCTGTGTTGTGTGTAAATATGAAGGATGGATAAACTAACACTTGGTGTTTTACCACCCGGCATCTACAGCTACTTTAGATGTTATGTTTTATCTGCAGGGTAGCTGCTGGTTTCACTCAGAAGCTGAAGCAGAATAGAAAAATCACACGACTGCTTTTCTTTGTTGTAATTCATTTGTTTACCCGCTCTTGTGTTCCAACTGTTAAATGTCATGTTGTGGGGCAAGAGTCTAACCCAGGACATGCAGAATCAGAGTCAGATTGTATAAAAAAAAATATTTATTGACGAAACGGTGAACTAAGGGGCGCACTGGAAAATCCAGCGGGTGCAGAAATGGGAAGCGGCGTCTAGGGGGAAAAGTAGCAGAGGTGAGTATGGGAGTTGTAGAATGGCAGGGGAATTGCTGGCTGAGGGACTTACAGGTTAGATAGATGAGAAGCGTGTGGGAGGGGTGAGCCGGGGTAAGTCCAGGTAATGATTGTAGAGCGGTAGAGGTGAATGAGGAATGGGATCCAGACCGATGTGGTTCTGGGAGGGAGCGAGAGGTGGAGGAGATCGGGTCGGCACTTGGAGGAGGGTGAACCAGGAAACGAACTAGATAAAAATCCAAAACGGCATCGGGGAAAACTGATGATTATCCATTCCAGACCTGAGGTGGGGTAAAATCCAAAAGTAGAATTAATCCAAGTCACGAGGGAAAAACACGAGAGAACAAGAGCAGAGATAAGCGAGGGCTAGAGACTACCAGTCAGTAGTTAATCATCCGGCGTCGAGTCATGTCCACCTTCCTTCTTATAAACCGGCCCGCTGATCAGCTGATTGGAAATAGCTGTTGCTCCCTCTCCTGAAACCAAAACACTCAGAGATAGTGAGATGATGAGATGAGTACTCACCCTGGCTCATGACATTAATCTTCTGTTAGAGTTTTTAATGTCGTTGTTTCCGTTTTTTGTTTCTTTTGTTGCCTTACGCGATGCTAACCTCTATAGAGGAGTCCGGTAAGCCTCTGCTTTGTTTGTCTTTTCTCAATAATTGCACCTTTTGTCTCTCTTTTCTCTTATAGACTCCTTACTTATAAATCAACCTGCTTAGTTGATTTCTCTGCACATGAGACGCACACAAAAAAAATCAGTATTGTCTGACAGGGGTGGATCTGGTAAGGGTCAAGGGTGGGCCAGTGCCACCCTTAACAACAAGCCTGGACCACTCTGTGGACCCCCCCAAAAATTACAAAAATGAGATTTGTTTACCAAAGTATATAATAAGTACAATTTCTACTGTTCATATTGTATTTATTTCTAAAAGAAAAAGCAGAATTAGTGCTAAAAGATTATGCCGAGTCATGAAACCGAGATGCTCTTCCTGTTTACAGGCACGGTTTGGCCCACTGTCGTTACTGAGCCACGTCCTTCCCCGTTCCATCCAATAAAATAAACTCTTTCCCCCAGCTCGTCCCTCCCACTGTTACATCACTTGAATCACTCGTGGCTCGCTGCACAACTAGAGCGAGCACAAGAGAGAGGGGTTGACACGAGGTGGATGAGCAGGCGAAGCAAATGAAAGAGACGAGGAGGGCAGATGTTAAGGGAAATTTTGAAGGAAATGCAGAAATTGGGTGGCTGAATTACATAAGAAAGAAGGGCAACTGAGTGGTTCAAAGATAAATAGTAATATCAACAGCTCTATAAGAGCTGACAAGTGATTTTATTCATTTCCCATTCTTGAATTTCTACAGTTTGTGGACTTTTTTCTGATAGCAGAAGCAGAAAATAAAGCTCAAACAACCTGCTTCTACAAAACGCAGTTAAAAAATTTTCATTAGAGCAGCTTAAAACCAACACTCTGATGCATAAGCTGTCTGCTTTACTGATTTGTCACTCTCTGATCAGGTATCTCTTCTCTCTTCCTTTTTGCTGGTCACAGAGACGTAGCCCGGTAAGTATCCTGTCCCTCCGTCTCAATGGGGTCGGACTAACTTTGTGCTGCATGGCCTCTTTTCTTCCTCCCTTGAGACTCTTGTCCAGTAAACAACAAGTTACGTGTTCTTCTGCTGAAAGAAGTTGAGCATTTATTATTTAAAGCTGCAATAGCAATCAGCAAAACAAGCTAGCTGTTGGTTTTCACCCCCAGGTCTGATAACAGAACCTGCATTGCCACAGTAAACCAGAGAGCGCTAAACACCAGTCGCCGTTTTCTAGGCCCTAACATCTTCTGTTGTCCGTGACTTCAAATAGTGTTTTCTTTTTGTGACTCTGGTAGTTTGTCCTAGGGTTGAAGTGGTAGCAGCCGGCTGTTATTTGGGAGTGGAGAACCTCTCACACCAGTGGTGTTCTGCTGCAGAATGTGCGTAATGAGTGGATTACCCAGGTTATTGCCTAAGTGCGGTGGTCGGGTGCGACAGACATCCTGATGGTCCAGTTGTTGCTTGCCTTTCAGAACGAGTACCCCTTCATTATTTTTTTATTTTGTTTCATCCCATAAACTAGTTATAGCTATATGTGTTAGAATGTTGTTAAGAGGCACGAAAACTATGTTTTAAGCTAGCTTGTTTGGCAGATTTGCTATTGCAGCTTTTATGTGTTTGTGTTCTTGTTTTTGAACAACTTCAGACTTTGACTGAGAAAACATTTTCACTTTTTTTGACAGCTGGTCCCTTTGCTGTCTCGTGTTAGTCAGTCTTTGTTGTATCTCTTCATCTGTTTCTTTCTCCTCCCCTCTCTTCACTCTGTCATCTTCGATGCATTTCCTAGCCCCATGTGCCCCGATCACACTAAATCCACACTTGCAGCGGGGAGCTTGGGATCGTAGCTGGAAAGGAAATAATGTTTGGGTTTTCTTCTCCATTGATAAACAGCTTGCAACTTCAGGGGTTCATTTATGCTCCAGATTCATCAATTTCTCTCTTTGTCTTTGATGACAAGTGAGGCTTCACACAACTTCAAAAGATATTCTTAAAATAGATATTTCTTGCTTTTTGCCTAAATCTAGTGGTTTTATTGACATTAACCTGCTGCAGGCAGCAGCAATGCACCACACTGATATTTTCTTCCCTGAAAATATATAGTTTCACTAGAATAGTTTCAGTCTTGTCTGATTAAGAAGAGAAAATATTTTTATGTAGCGCCTCTATGGATAAAAATCACAAGCACGACAAAACATTTAGAAATGACTAAACAAGATAATAAGGAGAAAAAAAATCCTTTTAAGATTCAAATTCTTGTTCTAATCTGTCCTAACCTTCACAGTACAACCAGTAGTTCTGTCCTAAACACTAAATATATGTTGTACAAGCTTTTGTAATACGGGTTAGGGTTGTTTGCAATGTCACCGCATACAAATGCGTGTTATTCTTTGACTTTTTAACAATTTACTGTTATCATTTTTCCTCACATGGCAGGGTTTGAAAAGGAACACATCTAGTAAGTTGTGATTTTGTTGCACTTCAACTCTCCAGTGATGTAAGCTTTACGTGTGGTGAACGTATTATTTTGTGCTCCCAGGTGAAGAAATTGCCAGACCGAGACGCGCCATTCCTTCTGTGCCCGCTGTGGCCCCCACACCGGCTCCAGCACCCCAACCACCCAGGTAAGAAGATCCTCTCTATGACAGCCTGAATGCTTGCCAGCACCCTGCCCTAATGCTTCATGTCTGTTTTATTCCTTATGTAATAGTGTCAGAGGTCGGATCGCTCAAGGCACTTTACAAAGTAATTAGAACATTAGAGCGACTTATATTATGCCAATGTTTACTTCCTAAGGAAACCCAGCAATCCCTCATTAGCAAGCATGTGGTGACAGTGAAGAGGAAAACTCTAAGAAACAGTCTCAATGAATAAATGATAAATGACCTACACTTGTATGGTACTTTTCAGGGTTAGAGAACTCCAAAGCACATTTGGGCAGCAGTAGCTCAGGTGGTTGAGCAGGTTGCCTCATGATCGGAGGGTCATGGGTCATGGGCCCGATTCCAGCTCCCGCAAGGGGTATCCTGCTGTTGTGTCCTTGGGCAAGACACTTCACCCATCTTGCCTGTGTTAGTGGTGGTCAGAGAGGCCGATGGCGCCAAATGGCAGCCTCGCCTCTGTCAGACCTCCCCAGGGCGGCTGTGGCTACAAGTAGCTTACCATCACTAGCAGTGTGTGAATGTGAGAGTGTGAAAAGCGTCTTTGGGTGTCTTGAAAAGCGCTACATAAGTTCAATGCATTATTATTATTATTATTATTATTATTATTATTATTATTATTATTATTATTATTATTATTATTACAGCACACTACAGTGTATCATTCACCCATTCACACACTGGTGATGATCAGCTAATGCAGCCACAGCTGCCCTGGGGCTCAGTGACAAAGGCGATGCTTTCTAGCACAGGCATCACTGGTCCCTCCAACCACCACTACAAAACAAGGTGGGTTAAGTGTCTCGCCCAGGGACACAACAGCAGCATTCTGTTGGGAGCTGGGATCAAACCTGCGACCTTCCCATCACTGGACAACTAGGGCTGGGTGATATGGCCTAAAATTAATATAACGCTATACTGAGGATTTCACCTTGATAACGATAAGTGAACGATGACTACAGGTATGTGAAGAAACAAAGTTGTCCACTAGATGGGGCTGTTACATGTATCGTGTTGAGTCACATTTTTGCATGAATCAAGGTGGTACAGCTTCTTAAAGGGACATGACCGTTGCCAACCTACACACATCTTTTCATTTTTTTATTATCATATTTATTGACATGGGACAAATTATCACGATAAGAGTCAGAAATTTCGATAACGATACATTTTCGATTTATAGCCCAGCCCTATGGACAACCCACTCAACCTCCTGAGCTACTGCTGCCCTATAATCCCCCCCCCCCCTCCCATTGCTGATGTACAGAAACACACCTGGCACACCTCCTCTTGCTCGCATTTAACTTGTTTTAAGGAAATGTTGAGAACTTTTGAATTCTCTGAAAAAGCACTTCAGTGAAATACATTTTAATGTTTACCAAGAAGATGCAAACATTCTGGTGACTTTAGATTTAGTGAAATAATGAGAAAAAAAAACATTATTTTGTTGTGTCACTCTTGTGTAAAATGTAATTTGACAGGGTGAATAACATTGAATTATTTTAAGCAGACAGCTACAATTATGGTATGAATTTTTTACAAATTGTTTAAAGAGTTATCTTATGCTGAACGTTAGGGCTGCAACAAACGACTCTTTGGATCATCGATGAATCGGATGGGGTCTCAGCTCGATTAATCGGAATAAACAGGCAAATTTAAAAACTTCTATGGAAGCAATTTTTCTCGCCTTCCTTTACTTTAACAACAAAATGTGATTCGAAAACAGTTCAGTAGTGTGCAAAACAACATGCTTTCACCTAAATATATCCATAATTAAACTATGATCAGTAAATGTAATGTATTTCATTAACGTGTTCAGTAGTAAGCTACTGGAATTGTTAATAGCATTTCATTTCTACTGCTGCAAATGTAATAGTGACATATCTACTATGTACGGGTTAGCAATAATCCAGTTTAAATTATGTTCACAGACAGGCACGTTTGTGAATTACATGCTACAGTGGCTTGCCTTAATCCTGCTGCAGTGTTGAGCAGAGCAGACTCAAAGCAGTAACCTGATTGCAGCAGTTCTGCTCCATAGTGCTGCAGACAGCTGATAAACAGGATGGGGGTGACTTTTCTTCCGCTTGTAGAGATGATATTTTTAGTTTCATGACCATCGTTCTTTTTCGAAACCCCATTTGATTGTGACCCTGCTACCAGCTAGCATTAGCTAATTTGCCTGTTGTTACCATCAACATATATACTGGACAATGCGTGTCCATAGGCTCCAATAATACGTTTTTAAGCCAAAATGGGAGGTGACCACCACCGCCATTTTGACCGTGTCACAGGTTCCGTCAAGCCCAGACAATTCCAAAAAAGGGAAAAGAGTTGGAGCTGAGGGTGGGGCTGTAAGGCTGGGATGTCAAATGACGACACCCGTCGAACTGAAGCAATGTAGCTACAAGCTAACCCAAAGCTAACGCAGAGGTGGGAGCTAAACTAACGGAGGTAGAGACCTAGCTACAACCGGAGTTAACCGTGCACAACACCAGAGCTTCTGAGTCAGAGATGCGCCGGGCTGACCGCTGCGTAAAACAGTGTGGAACACAGAGGTCTCCCGAGAGCTTCACAAGCCGGCAGCCGCGCAGCAGACAAGCGCCACTGCTATCAGAGATGCGCAAAGCTGCCGCTGGGGAGAACCGGGTGGAAAACATCGGTTTTCATCCAAGAGCTCCACAAGCCGGCAGCCGTGCAGCAGACAGGCGCTGCGGCGATCAGAGATGCGCCGAGCTGCAGGGAGGGGACCTTACCGATAGTCGGAACCCAGCTCCACCAATGTGTTATATTTCAACCCATTTTCAAAAATGCAGCATTGTGTTAAATGCACTGGGTTTTACCCTATTACATTTAAATTTCATGGTGAAACAGTACATGTTAAAATCTAAGCTCAGCTAGTGCAAAAGCAGCAGTGACCTAAAATACATAAATGTAATTTTACTTATTGTAAAAAAATTAAGTGGAGACTTGTTGGACGCTCAATTAATGCAATTAATACTACAGCAAGTCATTTTGTCCAACAATTGCACAAATTATATCCAAAAAAGAACGCACAATCGGCACAACTAATGGTCTAAGTTGAGAGACTAAAAATCGCGGAACAGTTTTCAGACGAGGCCTTTCGCCGGAGCTAGCTCTGCGGTCACGTGGGTCTGATGCTCATTAAATATTCAGAATTTTAGGCATTTAATACACTTAAACAGAAGAGTGACAAAAAATATTCAACCCCCCCCCCCCCTCAGAGTTGTCATGAGTTTAAACTAGTTCTATTAAACATAAAAACATGTTTTGGTACCAGGCTGTAAACATGTTTATTTCTGCTGTGAAATTGGTATTTTCAACATGGGAGTCAATGAGGATTTGCTCGCTTCTGACACCAGCCCCCCAGCGGATGAGGGTGGAACTGCAGTTTTTGTCACTTCCGTGTTGGCTTCAATTTCATACCAGTATTATGGGGGCTTGGTAGTTACATGCGTTGCCAACGCATTTCTTAATCGATTTTTATGGATTTGTTGTTGCAGCCCTATTGAATGTGCACAAAGCCTTGACTTATTGACTTACTGTACTTAAAAAGTGTTGATCTTACATAAAATGCATGTTTACTTGTTTTTAGGTTTAAACATATTGTATAATTCTCACGGAATTGTATTTTAGATATGTGGCGTTCATGGCTCTCTCAGACAAAAGGGGTCCCGACCCCTGATCTAGCCATCATTTGCCAAAGCAAATAGATTTTGCTCTGCATTTTGTATATATTCACTTATATAGGATGGCTTGTCAGGCTAGCTCCATACAACTTTACTCACAATGATGTAAATGTCTTTTTTAAAAGGACATGTTGTCTTTGTCTCTGTGTTTTCTTCCTTCCAGTAGTATTTACATTTATTTGGGCTCAGACCAGTTTGTATAATTGAAAGGATGATGTTTCCTCCCACAGAAGTCTCTGTTTCTGAAATGTCTGAAGCAAAGAGAACCACTAACAAAGAATGAGCAGCTGTCCTACTATCAGACAACTAAAACTAGAAAAGCAGGTGCTGCATACAGCATGCAGGTAGAAGGTGAATACTAACAACCCTTCTGCTGTTGCAGCAATCAACAAGCAGCAGTCCATGCAGACACCACAGCCTTATTCGGGCCTCCTTTGGAAACGACCTTTGGAGAACAGAAAACTGAAGGTAACCCTCCTCTTTCTTTCTTTTGTCTATTTTTTTGTATAATCCTCAAAATGGGCCTTCATAATTTTCTGCTTTAGTTCAAAGACTATTTTTGTGCTGACAGATGTTAGCAGCACGCTGAAATCGGCTTTCTGAGATGACTTCACCTTCTCTCATTGGCTGTCAGCCCAGCCTCACTTGGCTGTCATAACATACCCTCTTTCTTGATTTCCTCTCTTCAGTATTTCCATAATTATTCTTTCTTCAGACTCACTGCTCAGCTGTGGATTGAGTCTGTCTGTCTTTCCTAAGGTCACCGTTGAAATCGGCCCCCTGAGGCTACACTCATGCACAGCGCAGCTTGTTAATATGTAAACGTTGCCATCACCTGCTCACATGCAGCCCTGCAGGATCCTGTGATGGAAGTAGTGAACGAACTATTAGCAGTTACATAAGTGCCACTTTAGGTGTAATAAAAATCACTTTTTTCCTCTATTGTAAATTAATTCAAACGTGGCAACATCTGTGTATTGTTTTGTTTCCTGTTCAACACATATGCTTTCCCAAGCTCCAAAGAGTCAAGAAACAGTTATTTCACTGCTTTTGCCCTTCACGTGACCTTCTCTGTCCCCTCCTGAACTTAGTGGTTCTTTCTGAGTCCGGTGCGTGGGGAACCCCTTTCCCAGAGCCTGAATCCTCCTTGACCAGGTCCTTCCCCACAGGAAGTAAGTGTTATAATTCCCATGGTGCCACAGTCCTCATCTTCCCAGAAAGACTGCACAGACCCACCATTCCTTGTGACCTGCCCGCCATCCCACTAACAAGCAGACTGTTCCAATGTGGATCATCATTTCATTTCACAAGCCATTACAACAGCACGACTGGTTGTGTTTTGTTGCTCACAAAACTGTTCCGTTCTCCTTTTCACCAACCCATTCCACATGAATGCATTCCCTTTGCATTTTGCCTTATGGTGACTGAGTTGAACAGTTCTGTGCTGCATGATGGGTTTATTTGGATATTTGATTTATAATCACAATACATATCATTTTTTAAATATCTAAACATGTGACTTCAGTTAAGTGTCGTCCTGTGTTGAGTTGATGGTCTCAGTTACCTGTTTTTATAATAAATTTGCTATGGTCTCCATGATGAATGATTACCTTGTGAGCCACTTTCTGTGGAAAAAATATCTCACATGCTCCTGATTTTAAGAGGGGGCCGGAAAATGGTAGGATAAGGATCTTATTCGTTAATTTACATGAAATGCAAATTAGCTAACAGCAATGTGACTCTTCCGCTGCTTTCTTTTGCTCTTCTGTCTTGGGTAAAAAAAAAATGCAAATTTGATGTTTTATCTCACAAATAACACAAACCTGAAGGAGTTCTGCTATGTTGTGGAGTTGCTAATGCTAACGGTTAGCTTCTACTAGCTGAGACACTGCTCTCTTTTTCCTGGGGAGCTGTCCCAAGTCAAGGTGGGCAAGGCCATGAATGCAAAATTTCCATGTGATGTGGAAAACACCTGACCTGGTCGTCTCTCCTGCCTATTTCCTTTCTGCAGTTAATGCAGGTGATGGAGGGTGAAGAACATTTAAGGTTCAGCATGCATGTGAAACTCAAAGTGACACAAAGAACAAGTATTACACAGTTACTCTGCGAAAGAGACCTTTAATCTAGTTGTTGGTGTTGAATGCAGCCCATCCTGAGCAAAACATATCCATGCCAGAACAATGAGTCAATACTGAGCTAATGGTATCATTGCAGCTCCTCCTCCACTCCCACCGAAGAATGTTCCAACTTCTCCCCCAGTGACTGGAGAGCCCTCTGGAGATGAGGAAGGTAAAAAGTCTTCTGGCTTCCCTCTAGTGGCAGCTGATTCTGGTCTTCTCATCATTTTCATCCTATTTGATCTAAGTGCAGCATTTCATACCATTTCTATTCTGTTCTTCTGAAAAGATTAGCTTCAATTGGCATTATATGACGAATGACCTGCACTTGTATAGTGCCATTCAGAGTCCATACCTGCTGGCAATTGTAAGTTTTATCCCACTAATATTTGCCCTCTTCGTGTTGCGCTTGTCTCCTCCTCTTGTCCGCCCCCAGACCGGAAACCTCTCAGCTTGAGATAGTTTTCAATGTCTAAAAACTCTGAAACTTTTCATATATGTAAACACAACCATAAGTGTTTCTCAGCCTGATGTTGCACATCTCCACTATCTTCTTGTGTAAAGTAGTAACTTCATGAGGGATCATATTTATAGATGTGGCTAAAGTCAGCGATGACGTTTGTTGCAATATAGCGACTTTGGCGCTTAAAGGGTTAAGCGTCGTGCCCAAGGACACAACATTGGTCATACTCTCCTTGCGTGGTTTACACCATTTCTTTCTGGCTGCTCTCAGTTCATTCAAGTCAAATCCCACTCTTCAAGTTTGTTTCCAGTTACCGCAGGAGTCCCCCAAGGTTCAGTTCTAGGCCCCCTTTTATTCATTACCTATCTGCTCCCCCTTAGACAGATATTCCACAAATACAATATCAATTTTCACTTTTATGCCAATGACACCCAGTTCTACATTTCCTTCTAACCTAATTCTTTACTTCCAGCAACCTCTTTGTCTGACTGGCATTTGGAGATCAGACCATGGCTCTCTTCTAATTTACTCAAAGTCAGTAGTAATAAAACAAGATTCCTACTTGTTGGCACAGCTTCCACCTTAAACATCACCCAGCTTCTCCAAGAATATTGACAACTCCATCGTCCACCCCTCTCCTAAAGTGTAATGAATAAAAAGGGTCAATTTCCGCCATCGAACTGACACAGCATAACCTTTCATTCACGCCGGAACTGCTGGGTCAGGGTTGCGCCAGCTGGAGGATCCAGACACACAAATCAAACTTTTTCTCACTCATTGTTCTTCAACGCAGACATAAACAAACTGTCAAGGTCTCGCCAGACGCAAAAGCCTTATCTCTCTGCTAAAAGTCAGACGGCTGAATTCCTCACTCTGAATAAAAGTCCAAGACTTTTACAACTCATGATATAAATAATCATGTGTGATGAATGAATAGGATGTCTGAATCAGGTGTTTGAATGACCTGTGCTTAAATCAATGAATTTGAAATGAATATTGTTCTTACAATGATCCATTCCTATCACAAATCACAATGTGTTTGCTTTAACAAGTTAATCATTATCTACACTCATACACATCTTCATAAGATACAAATTAGGTTAAGGTTCACTTCACATAACATTTAAAGATTCTTTATTCACAGAGTTAAGAATCTTGTATCTGAAGGAAGGAGTGGCTTTCGGAGGAATGTTTTGGTAAAGCCTTCCAGACATGGCACATTCTGATTTGCCAGAATGGCCGGAAATCATAATATTGTGGTTTATTAAAACAGGATTTATGTCCCAATTATTCAGTTTCCAGCTGAACCCCGATTTGGCCAAATCGGGAAAGAAGTCCCTTTTGAAGCATCTCTTTTGACATCACACCACCTACACATCACATCCCATCACATCTCATTATTCATACCTTGTCATGTATAATCATTAGTTTAGAAAAGAATAAAATTCCTTTTAACTATATACTTGACTCTGTCTGAATTAATACGAAGTGTGTTCATGGTCCCTGAACAAGCAAAGAACACTAGACTCGTCTGATTAAACATACAAAGATCAATCAGATTGATATTTCATGTTTACATGGAATAATCACATCTTATTGGTTATAACTAAATTGCAGTCGTCACACTATACAGCTCCGGAAGTCATGTGACTCTCAGAGTAGACGCCATGTTGGCAGGCAACACAGGTAAACAAAATGAATGGGATCGGCTTGGATTTTACTCCGTTGAAGTTTACTTCACACTTTAAAACCGAAGAAATCCTTTATATAGTCAGAAATTAAACAGACTAAACATCTCCGACCCGTACCATGCCCCTGGGATACTTTTTAAAACGCCAGAAGCTATCGAAGCGGACCTCTTACCGGATTTGAGATACTCTGGCATTTAAAATTTCTTTGTTAATTTTCCCTCGTCCTACTCTGGAGTATCGCTAAGATCATTAAGAATGAAATACCGCTTAGCCGGTTAATTGCTGTGATCATAAGACACGTAAAGGGCAGCACGCAGAAATCACGAGGCAACGTTTTACGTGATGTTTACTTGTTGCTATGAGTAATAAGACAGAAAAAGCCATGCCAAAATAAGTTTAGGAAGCCCACTAAGAATTGTCATAAAAGCATTTAAAATAAATACCATATACAGTTGAGGAAATGTTGGTTTAAGTACCTGATATGAAGTGGTCTCTGCATAAGCGAAAACCTTTACTCTCGGGGTCCCACAGCTTCATTTTAGCCTGGAGGCTAGCGCGTTTCATTGTGATGATCCAACGTTTGTGGCGTTCCGGATCTTGGGGAATCCTGTAGGCTCTTCCCTTATCCCATCCGCATCTGTTCTGACATCCTGGGGCACAACAGGAAT
Source organism: Nothobranchius furzeri (assembly GCF_043380555.1). Classification (NCBI taxonomy): domain Eukaryota; kingdom Metazoa; phylum Chordata; class Actinopteri; order Cyprinodontiformes; family Nothobranchiidae; genus Nothobranchius; species Nothobranchius furzeri. The sequence continues at coordinate 68,195,679 of NC_091748.1, forward strand.
CTACTATATTTCCTGTTTGATTGAGTTTTCTGACAATAACAAATAGCCCAGCTGTGGGCTTTTGCCTGCCAAGATGGCGCCGTTCGATTTGAACTGTTGCATGCCGGGAGAAGTGACGTCAACTCCCGGAGCTCTATAAAGTGTGACTGCTACAAAAGTAAAGAGTTTTGGCTTCTTGGCTCTGGAACACACTTCCCACAGTCATTAGGACCGGAACCAGCTCAGTGGCCTGGTGGTATGTGTCTGCCCTGTGGCTGGGTTCAAATCCATGGCTGGCTCATATCAAAGACTTTTAAAAAATATGGGAACTAATGCCTCCCTGCTTGACACTCAGTGTTTTATATCTGTAAGGTGACCTTTGGTCTTAGAAAGGTGACCTCAAATAAAATGTATTATCATTATTATCTGTCCAGCTCTCTGCCGCTAACCTTTTCTGTTCCAATTTTTTTTAGGATATTTTACTTTCTTATGTGAACTTCTAACAAGTGTCCTCAAATGTCTTCCGTCTCCATTTCAGAAGCAAACGGTTCGAGGAAGCCCTCCATAGCAGACTTGGACAACATTTTTGGACCAGAGCATTCTCCTCCTGCAGGCGAGGAGACAAGCGACAAGTGGGTCTGCTTCAGTGAACACTCCCCTGCCGGACCTCCGCTACCGAGGAATCACACCCCCCCGCTGCCTTCCTCACCACCTCCGCCAGAAGAACCAGCACCACCACCACCACCACCAGCCTCCCCACCTCCACCTGATTCTCCTGCTCCTCCTCTACCTACATCACCACCTCCTCCAGAAGAGAATGCTCCACCTTCCCCAAAAGAAGACCTCGCTCCTCCTCTTCCAACTTCCCCACCGCCTTCTGAAGAGCCAGCTGTTCCTTCCACTTATTCAGGTCCTTCCACGCCCGAAGACCAAAATCCTCCCACCTCTCCACCCCCTGCACCTGCAGTGTGTAAATCACCTCCGGCTTCCTCCCCTCATTCTCTTGACTTACCCCCTGGTGTCCCATCAGTTCCCTCCCCCAAAGAGGGCACCCCAGAGACAACGACGCCTCCTATTGAACAGCCTGCAGCACCTTCAGTCCCACCACCTCTAGTCCTCCCTCAAGAGGAACAGTCCAAGATCACGAACACCTCCCAGCCCAAAGAAGATGGAGGTGAAACAGCCACTTCACGCAAAGATGCCAGCCAGGGCAGTTGGAGCACGCCTCCACCACCTCCTCCTCCTACATATCGTGCGGTGGTTCAATCACCAGGTCCCGCATCTGGAACTAGCAGCACAAACAGCGGTGAGTGGTTCATCATTTAGACTGGAGAAGCACCCTCAGCAAACAAAAAACAACAGTTTTAAAGGCAGAATTACAAATTAAATCAGATGTTGTTTGGTTTGATTTAAAAGGTTTTGCTTATCCCCAAAAAAATATACGTATATTCAAAAGTGAAAAATGTGTTTGCGCAGCTTTTTGTTTGTTTGAAAACTCAATTTGTGGGCGGGGCCTTGTGGGTGATGAAATACTTCCTCATTGACTAGAGCCACAGAAACGACCTCAGTGTAATATTACTGAGAGCTCATCTGCAGATGCGTAGGCAGAAGGAAGACAAAGGTGGAAGAAGGAACGCTGGTATGAACAGTAAATGTACTTTTATATTTGTACAATCATAACAGCGTTCCGCAGGGACTGGTGTTCCTTCCATGACACGGCAAATGAAGAGAGATCTTTAGTCATCCATAACAAGGCTCCGCCCACAAAACAAGATATCATCCACCCATCCATCAAACCCAGGACCTTCTTGCTACAAGGCAACGGTGCGAGCCACTGCACCACAATATATTTGTAAAGCTGTTCTATGTTAGAACGTTGTTAAGAGGCATGAAAAAATGTTTTAGCAGCTTTAATCTTTTGTCCATTGTATTCTGGAACTAATTTTGTTGCCTGAACCGGTTTGTTTCTGATCTCCTTACAGGTTCCTCCTCACCTGTGAGACCCTTTACACCTTCATCAGTCAACCCAACCCCGCCTCCACCTCCACCTCGACCCCCTTCACGACCCAGGCTCCCCCCTGGGAAACCTGCTGTTGGAGATGCAGTAAGATGTAGAATTTTTGTGTCATGATTTTTTTTTAATTCCTCTTCTGACAAGCTTCTTTTTCTCTCTGATTCTTGTTTTTTTTTAAATATATTTTCAGAATCGGCCATTCAGCCCACCAATTCACTCTGCAAGCCCTCCCCCCATCGCCCCGTTAGCGCGAGCCGAGAGCACCTCCTCCATCTCCTCCACCAACTCCCTGAGCGCCGCCACCACACCCACAGTCAACAAGGAGCTGTGTGTGTCCGTATCAGGTGTGTGAGCCCCCACTGACCTCACAGAGGAAAGAATAAATACAATCCCGCTCATTTTCTTTAACATCATTTTCTTTTATATTTACAAATGTGCATTAATGTCTATTATTTATTTTAGTTGTAGTCCTTTAGTAAAAGAATGAATAAAGTAAAACCAAGAGAGAGAGAGAGTTATTGTGTCTAGTTTCAGATGAGTTTTTGTCACACACACACAGAGTGTGAGTGGGAGGTGAGAAGAGGAAGCAGGGTGTTGATTTTAAAGTGCAAACATTTTTAATGAGTTAGTGACACAATAGTTTACATTCCTTGATCTAACTTTAGAGCCACATTGGAGGTGGCTGCGGTGCAGCAGAGTTGTGATGGGATTAGAGCAAATCACTGCAGACTTTAACACGGCTGAGTCATACTAGGTTACAAAACAATCCCCAATCTGTCTGGAGGTGGCTGCAGGTACAATCAGATTAAAGGCCTTGAATTAGAGACAAAATAAATAAATAACTTCCTCTGAATCAATTAGTCATGCATCATTGTTTCCATTATTATTAATTATGCTTATCCATATTTCACCAGTTTTTTTTACTCATGACTTTATTTGACCTTTTGTTTGATGTGCAAGACACTGCTTATTATTTAAAAACCTTCTTTTGCTATTTTGCTTCTTTATTCGATCCTTGGCTTGTCAGAAGACGATGCTTATGTAGACAAACTGCCCACCTTTGAGAGACACTTTGATTCGTTTGCAGGTATGGTAAAGTGTCCCCTCTGGGAGAGGACGGGGGACGGGTCGGGGTGCATGGAATGCCATGTGAATCAGTATGAATATAATTTTTAATCTAAGCAAATTAATACATTCTCATAAATGAAAACATATCTGAAAATGAAACATTTCTTATGAAAAGAAACCCCTATCAACACGTCTATTTGTATTGGTTTCATCATTTATTTATTTTCTGCCTACATGAATTTATTTCATGGGGTTATTTATCTATTTAGGTATCTATTTCATATTGATTACATAGTATTTTATGAGGGTTGGTCTTGGAAGTGTTCCTGTGTGAGTTTCAAATCTGTTTGATGATATTTATCCAGAATGTTTGCTGTACAGATCAGTGATGAAGTTCACTGCTGAGTGTTTTTGTGGTTTTATATTTAGGTCAAGAAATGAAGGTTGTCCAACAACAACAGGCTTTTCTCTCGTACTTTCACAGTTTAAAATGTATGTTAAAGCTGCTATGTGTAGTTGTTACCATTAATCTCCGGATATATCCATCGAAATGTAGCTGAAAAGAAATGAAATTATGCTCGGTTGTTGAAAAATATTGGCAGCTAACACATAACTGTAAGATCAGGTCTAAAATGCATGGAAGCTGGTCTAAGTCTCATAATTATGAGATAATTTTTTCTTTTTTTTTATCTGGGTGGCGGGAATGGGCTTACTCAAACACAAAAATATCATTTGCGTGCAATGATTTAGGTGTGTACGGCCCTCTATCGCCAGGGAAAATGCACACCGTCACTTTAAAGCGGCACTGCAGACGGTGTTGCAGAGGGTGCACCGTGTGGTCGTTAGGTGAACTGCAGGCAGCAAAATGTGCACTCCTGGAACGTTCAAGCCTGTTTATTATTATTTACCTAGTTATTTACTTATTTTTTTGTTATTAACTACTGCCTTAAACTCAAGTAACAGAGAAAGCTGTCTTCAGGCAAGCGTAAGGAGAGGCTGATGATTGTCGGGGGTTAGTAGGGGAGGGCATTGGAGATCCAGGGGAATTTGGCAAGTCACAGTGGAAAGTTATCCTGGAAACAGTGAGCCAGTAAATGCCTTCGGTTTTCCTGCTCCCTGCCCTGGTTCTCAAAAATTTTAAAGTCCTGTAGCTTGGCACCAGCCATGATGTGCAGCACGACTCTGGGCAGAAACAGGCTCACAAACGCAGAGATCCAGGCTGGAATTATTATATTATTATTATTATTATTTAGGGCTGCTTCTGAGCACCCAAACTTAGCCAGAACCTGTGCTGGATGCAGGAAACCAGACAGGAATTCGTCGCCTAGAGGCCCAAGTCTCCAAGTCTCGGTCAGAACCAGGAGGAGGAGCGGCCTGTGTCGAAAGTAGAGAACCAGGGATGAACTTGTCAGGTTTCATCTTCAAATGTACGTTTCCAGAGGCTAACCTAGCTTATCTAAGGGAAGAAGAACACATCCTCCTCGTGGATGCTTACGTCTCGGCACGTGCTCTCATAATGTGGTACCAGCCCGAACCCTTTCAAACTACATGTAATCAGTACCTCTACATGCAATAGGGAGCCTAAGTCTCCCCCTTTTCCGGTCAGCTCACGGGTCCCCGGAAGAACGGAAAAAATGAATGTAAGTCAACGGGGCTAAAAATGCTATTTTCTAATCCGCTTTGCCTTAGGCCCTGGATCGCACATATGTTGTACTGCAATTTAAATGAAAACTAATGATGGGCATTTCGACCACGCCAGTCACGTATTTTGAGATTTATCAGCTTGTAAAAGTTCGTAATTAGCATGACTACAAACCAGACATCAGCACATATACGACGTCTCCACATTACCTCCTCTCCCCTAGCGTAGCTGCTACTTACCAAATGACCAGATTTACGTGGTTCTTTCCCTCTGATGGAAGGCTTCGCTGAACTTACAGCCGTTTTCCCCTCCATTTTTTACCGTGTCTGGTTCGATGACGTCACTTTCGTGAAGCGCATTTGTAGTCCTGGACTTATTTTCACACAAAATCTAAAATAACGTTTCCCCCCATTTGAAAATAAGCACTTTCTGGGTATCAAAATGCTTCTTTACAATTCACGGACATCTCATGTAAAAACCATGACACAAAACAAGCACAAATAGAAAATGTTTAGCCCCATTGACTTGCATTCATTTATTCGTTCTTCCAGGGACAAATGGTCCATAAGTAGTTGGGCGGGACTTAGGCTCCCTATGGTGGCAAAAAGTACTAGATGTAGTCATACAGTCAGGAGTTACTGGATATAGAAAACTGTTTTATTTTAACCCTCTTAGGCTCAAAATAAGTTTTGATAAAAGGACGAACAACTAAGTCCTTCAGAGGTACTTCTGAGTTTAAAAATGCTCATGAAATACGTGTGTGGAGTTACCAGGTAGGTAGGTTTTAACTGTTGCAAATCTGCAACGCCTGCCTCCAGAGGGTTAACAAAAATGACATAATGCAGCTTTAATCCTTGCAGATAAAACACACACCTGATTATGAGGTCTACGAAGTCTGTTGTTGTTTCACTACCTCCATTTTCACTCAGATTAGGGGCACATCACATGTTCTTTTCTCCCCTCTTGAATGTGGCAGCACTTTTCAGTGAAACCATTTTCATTGTTTTGCCAGCTCATACCTTCCCACACAATGTCCACACACTTGATCTCTTCTATGTACACATCATCTTTTTGTTTCTTACTCATTTATTATTTATTATATATTTTAGAGAGAAAAGCAAATCCATCATCACTTTCTGAAAGATTTATTTAGAAAAAGTTTTCTAAAGTGTTTCCTTTTTTTGTCCATCTGTCTGCCTGTGATACTTTTCACTCTGTTTTATGACTGTGCACCCGTGACTTTCTTGCCATGTCACCATGGCAACCTCCCATCTTTATTTATGCGACAGTTTTTTTTTTTTTTTTTTTTTTTTTTGTGCAGCACAGCCTCTGCCGGATACCTTTGCTTTCATTTTTTAACCCCCATGACGTGTATGCCTGTGTGTTCAGTGAGTGTGTCTGAAGAGCTCCTCATCCGTGGATTCTTGAGAGCCTCACAGTTTCAAAACACACACATGTCCCACTTATAGAGCCAGATGAAAGCCCAATGTCTGCTGTGAGAATCAGGCTGAATCTGACAAGCATCTGTTTGGTATTCAGGACACCTTCTCGTTACGACGAGTGTGTGACACAGAGTTTAAGTTTACCGAATTCTCAAACGTTTCGTGACAACACCTTCTGCTCTCACACTTGACCCTAGACTCCCACCTGTCACACCTGTTACTCTCATGCCATCAACCGCCGCCACCACTCTTGTTCCATCGCCCAACACTAATGATTCAGTTAACAGCACACAAGACCGAGCTTCTTTTTTTTTTCTCCCGTGTCCTGTCTCGCTGTGAAGCAAACAGAATTGATGTCTGAATGCTGGTGACAAGCCTTACAGATTTACTCTCAGGTGGAGCATCAAAGCGTCTGCTTTTAATGTCACGCCTGATACTTAAAACTTTATTGTTATTGTTTTTGAATGCTTTTTAATTTTGACCAGACACTGAGACAGAGGTGAAAGAGAAAGGACGAGGCATAAGGCGGGGGTGGCGGGGGTGGGGGGTTCACAAAAGTAAACAATCAGTGATGAACAAGAGTCTGCTTCTAGAGCTGCAGAAAAGGGACACACAACAATACAACAGGAGCAAGCTATCACTGCGTCAACTTGATAAAGAAATATAAAATCAACATTGTTTTACTGAACAATCTCACGATAATAATCACAGTGCATTTAGTGCCAACCATAGTCTTAAGACCTTTGTTGAGCGTGCCCAAGTCCATACTTATGAGAGCACCATGTGAGCACATGTGTGTGTACATGCGCTTGTTTATGTAAGGTTTCTCTATAGGAGCGTCCAATAGAGAGTGTGAGGGGCCACAGATCTGCCCCCCAAAGATGCATAGGAGATGGAGGGAGCTCCACGTCCCAGAGATCCAGGAGCTGCCCCAGAGCACAGGGACCCCAAGGAGACTGCGACCAGAAAAGCCCCTGCCCCCCTCGAGAGGCGCAGAGGATCGCCTCGGCGAGGCCACAACCAGCAGCCGGCTGAGCCCAGGACCCAGGAGCGACCATCCCCGCCAGAGACCCAGCAGAGCCCAGGGACCCAGATTCCACCAGGCAGCCACTGGGATTGATCAGGCAGAAGCCAAAAATCTTAAACCCCCTGACCTGTGAGCCACGAACACTCTGGCAGACCAAGACACCACACTCCTCACCAAGTGTGGCAGGGGGAGGAGAGACGAAGATGTATAGCATCAAAAGAAGTCCCAGGAGAGGGGAGGAGTCACAAGACTGAGCTTACCGTTCAGACGAGTGCAGTGTTCTTTTTGCTATGAAGTTCACCATGTAAAAGTAGAAAATAATATTTTATATACATATTTTTTATAATTTGGTTATTTTTCCAAAGTTTGCTAAAACCTCTCAACTTTTAAAGGGGACATAATATGCAAAACCCACCTTTTGTGGGTCTGTTTTCTGTCAAGATCAGGAATAATGTTCCGTTTCAGAATTTCCCTGTTTGTGATGTCACAAATGTCCTTCAGGCTGGGGGAGCAGCAACTCTAATCTGAGCCCCTCCTGATATTGGAGCTTCCCAGCTAATAGAAGCCAAACTGGGGATAAGTGGGCATGGCCAGCAACAGCTTGTTTTTTTTTATTTGAGAGATCTATGAAATGGCTCATTCTGGAAGGTACTGAAACTCTCTAGAATAGAGCTCCTGAGATTGCTCTGTGTGACAGAGATTTTATGCAAAGAGATTTGTAATGTGTTTTTATAGACTGTAGAATTCTGGATTGCAGCTTTAACAAAACAAAAATGTTATTTTCATTGTATAAAATAAACTATTTTTGATTCTATGGCAAGGATTCTGGACCAGCTCTATACACTTAGGGGGGTCCTGGAGGGTATGTGGGAGTTCACCCAACCAAGCCACGTGTGTCTTATGGAATTGGAGAAGGCATTCGACTGTGTCCCTCTGGGGGCCCTTGTCTGGTACCAGGGTCTGGTACTCCATACTCCCGAAGTACCCCCCCATACTTCAGGAGTAGGGGGTACCAAACAGGCCCGCTGATACGGACCGTTAGGTCCCTGTGTGACCGGTGCCAGAGCTGGGTTCGCATTTCCGGCAGTAAGGCGAGCTCGTTTCAAGAGTTGGACTCTTCCAAGGCTGTCCTTTGTCACAGATTCTGTTCATAATCTTTATGGACAGGATTTCTAGGCGCAGCCAAGGTGTTGAGGGCATCCGTTTTTGTGGCCTGAGGATCAGGTCTCTGCTTTTTGCAGATGATGTGGTCTTGTTGGCTTCATCAGAACATGATCTCTGGCTTTTGCTGGAGCGGTTTGCAGCCGAGTGTGACAGCGGCTGGGAGGCTGGGATGAGAATCAGCTCCTCTAAATCCAAGATTGTAATCTTGAGTTGGAAAAGGGTAGAATGCTTTCTCCAAATCAAGAACGAGGTCCTGCCCCAAGTGGAGGAGTTTAAGTATATCACTCAGTGGCCTGGTGGTAGCGTTTGCCCTGGGACTGGGAGATCAGGGTTCGATTCCCGGTCGGGTCTTACTAAAGACTTTAAAAATGGGACCCAGTGCCTTCCTGCTTGACATCAGCTTTAAGGGGGTTCGATTGGGGTGTTAAACAACCAAATAGTTCCCGAGCCTAGCTGCAGCTCACCACTCCCCTCCATGAGGATGGGTAAAATGCGGAGATGAAATTCACCAGTGTGTGATGATGACAATGGGATGTTAACTTTATATTGGGGTCTTGTTAACAAGTGGAGGAAAGCTAGAGTTTGAGATGGATTTGTGCTGCGTCTGCAGTGATGTGGGCGTTATACCGGGCTGCTGTGGTGAAGAGAAAGCTGAGCTGGAAGGCGAAGCTGTCGATGTACCAGTTGATCTATGTTCCTACTCTCACCTGTGGCCACAAGCTTTGGGTAGTGGCTGAAGAAAGACGCGCTGGAGGGACTGTGTTTCTCGGCTGGTCAGGGAACGCTTTAGGATTTCTCCGGAAGAGCTGGCTCAAATAGCTGGTCAGAGGGAAGTCTTGGCCCCTCTGCTTAGGCTACTGCCCACGTGACCCGACCCCGGATAAGCAGAGGAAAATGGATAGATGGATGGATGTCATCTTTAAAAAAAGTCAGAATTTTCCAAAATTTTTAGAGAACATTTTGCCTTTAGTGAAGAGACTTGTGATCTATGTGTGGAAAACTTTAGAGGATTTTTTGTTTGCTTAGTTTGCTGATATGGGAGCTTTATTTTGGAACCATTCATTTCTGGAGTATGTCAGGGTTTGTAAATGTAGTTTTTGGTCTCTCTGAAGGTGGGCTTACAAGTTGCCCCCCCCCCCCCCCCCAGGTTTTTTTTAAGACCAGCTTAATAGTCATCTATTCACCCTCAGAAATGAGTGATGCAGCACTTTCTTGTGCTTCTGAACGCTGGATTTGGTGTCATGGGTGCCATCTACAGGGCCTGTCTAGGAATAGCAGCCATCTTTTGTAATTAGAGGGAAGTTGTTTTAGTATCATTGAAACTTGGAAAGTGTTACCTCTGGACTTCGTCTCAGTCCAGAACCACACGTCTGACCCCCACTCAGTCTACTGAGCTCAAACCTCGTCTCAAGCCTGCAGGAGTCCACAAACACCACCTCATCATGCATCTTATGCCACCCCACCCCCTCATCCCCCCTCACCCAGTCTTCATCCCAACATCACACCTCACCATGATGTCCAATAGACCTACCATGTGAGACTCATGCTTCTGTCCTTCTCTCCTCTCCTCACCCACCTCCCTCCCTCTCCATCCCTATACCTCCTCGCCCTTCTCTCCTACACCCCACCTCCACTCCACACAGAGAATGACCAGCCATCCCTTGTTTGGTTTGACAGAGGGAAGTTTTATTTAACCTTTGAAGGTAAGTTTGCTCCACACCAGGGTAGTGTGCACACACTCCTCCAAGGCTCATCTGTGCAACCTTCACCCTCTCCACTGCCCCACCCTTCTTCTATCCTTCTCCCTCTCAGTCCCTCCATCTCGATACCCTCACCATGCTAACTTTTGACCTTTAACCTCTCCCCATCTGCTTTCAAATGTCCGATGTTAAAACGTTCAGCTTTATTTTTCATCCAAGAAGACTCATCTTTCTTTGTGCACTTTACTAATCACTTTGTCATCCCCCCGCTGGTCTTCTTGCTCTTTTTGGTTCAGTCTTTAAGCTTTCTGGCTTCCTTCTGATCTCGTCAGAGTGCTTCAGCTGTGCATCTGGAAACGGCATGTCTTTTTAGTGGTCTGCCTCTCTCTCTTCTTTTCTAATCTAGCACTGCGTGTTCACAAATATCTTTAGAACATTCTGCAAGAAAATCATACCTAAGAAGAATGTTTGACGTTTCACAGTCAAAGAGCAGAGAGAAATGTGTCCGTTGTGCACAAAATTTGCCGTTCCACGTTTACTAACTCAGTGTTTGTGTTCATGTTGGATAAACATGTCATATTGGTCCATTATTGTAGTTTCCTCATGTTTTGTTCTCATATCCTCCCTCCATTATTGGATAGGAAGAGTGTAAAGTCTTGGCCTGAAAGTTTTTATCATAACTGATGAATTTTTATTGGCATGTGTGTATTTTTCATTTTGCACTGAAATTGTAATCTCAAAATCAAAGCAGGAGTTTGATTTTTGTTTTTTTACATGTATTTGAAAGAACTTTAAGCTTGATTCATTGTAAATTATAGATATTTGATTCTAGATTAAAATATGTTTGTGTCTCTCTCTGTTGCCTTTAGGATGCTCCCGAGGACCTAGTCCTCTCACCATGGGCGCTCAGGACACACTCCCAGTAGCTGCTGCATTCACAGAGACAGTCAACGCTTTCTTTAAGGGAGCTGACCCCAGCAAGTACATCCTGACACACACACACACACACACACACACACACACACACACACACACACACACACACACACACACACACACACACACACACACATTCTGATTACAGCAGAATTGTTTACATTTAAAAAAAAATTTACTTCTTTATTGTTTTCATCAAATGAACCATCTCATCTGTAACAGTCATGCAGTGTTAAAGACCAAGTTTACTGAGAAAAAGTTTTTTATTTGTTATTATAATACATCACTCTGAGTTTCAAATGCAGTCTAAAAGTGTAAATAGTCTTCTACACCTATTTTTTAAACTAGCCATAGTGAAAAAAGAAGTGGAAATGCTCAGATTAGAAAAGCAAATCAGATCATGGACTCCCCCATCTTGGCTTGCCACAGGGAAGGCTGTTGTTGGTTTAGAGTCCAGGAAACAGCAGTGTGTCTTGGCTAGTAGAAGCTAACCGTTAGCATTAGCAACTCCCCCACACGGCAGAACTCCTTCAGGCTTGTGTTATTTGTGGAAATAAAACATCCATGTTGCAAGGCAAACTGAGTTAGTGGTAGAGTCATATTGCTTTTAAACAATCAGAGGAGAGATGTCCAAATATCAGGAAATTGGACTCAAATTTCAAAGCTCAGCTCTGCTCCGCTTCACTTCTGAATCCTGAAACAGGAGCGCAAGAGCTTTTTTCCATAGAAATCGGCTCTAACAGTAGAGACCACTGCAAATTTGCTGACACAACAAGTAAACTTGGTCTTCAATTGGATGCAATCCACTGCAGACGTGTCCACAGTGTATGGTATGTCTATTTATTTTCATTATTTTATTATTACTTTTATATTAGAGTTTGAATGAAAGCTCTTAATGAATTTCTTGCATCAATTCCTGTATTGATCATGGCTTTTTCCTGTAGGCTTGTATTTATTCATCCCTGCTTATTAGAGTTCATATTGAGATTATTGATTCTACATGTTACTCATCCTACCAGCACTTTAATAGTTTTGTGGTGTTTAAATCGTGACTTTTTATGGCAGTTTTCCAGGGCATGTGAGAATTTAGACAAACTGCCTTTCAAAGTTTATTTATGGATAATCTACCCTCCTCTTCCTCTTTAGGTGTGCTGTGAAGATCATAGGTGAGATGGTTTTATCGTTTCCGGCGGGAATCACGCGGCATTTTGCCAATAACCCGTCCCCCGCCGTTCTAACTTTCAGCATAACCAACTACAGCCGACTGGAGCACGTGTTGCCTAACCCCCAGCTGCTCTGCTGGTAAAGTCCTCACTACCGTCAACTCACACCTGTTTCCGTTTTATCGATCTGAAGCACAAATAAATCTCAGATAGGGGATAAATGAAAATATCTAACTTCAAAATTCACCCTAAATATTTAACAAAACTCTAACCTCTCTGACACCCAGTCAGACGTGGAGTTTTACTCTACAGCCTGTTTATAATGTGTAAAAATTCACATTTAGAGTCTTTGAGATGCAAAAAGTAATTTTATTACTAAATATATTTTAGCATCAATGATTAAAAACAAACGACAAGTTGTTTAGTGTTGTGGCGTCGGTTCTAAAGCTGTCAAACTTTGTATGATTGGGCTGATTAATCATTCACAGGCTGTTAAACCCATTAAGGTCTGATGCATCGTCTATAAATATAACTATGATTAACTCATACGCTGCTGCACCAGGTCTTAATAGGTTAAACGATGAACTCAGAGGATGAGCAAACTGCTGAAATCATTTTAACTCTGAGTGCAGAGTCATCTTCATGTCGGGTAGATTTTCTCTTTGTTTCTGCCGTGTTGTGTTGCACAAATGTTAATAATAAGGATTGCTTTGCTACTTGGGTGCTTTGGGTAATAAAATGAAAATGTTGATTCCATCTTTAAACTGCCAATTTCTTAAGGGATTTCTGTGAAAATGCCTCTTTTTTTTACTTTTCGTTTCTGGATTTCTACTTTTTTACAAATTGTGAGTGAAAATTCTTTAAAAAGCTACACAAGCTCACTGGTTCTTGTTTTCCACACCAACAGCGACACCACCACACAAGCCAAGTCCGATGCCAAGGACTTCTGGGTGAACATGCCAAACCTGATATCACATTTAAAGAAGGTGTCGGAGCAGAAACCACAAGCAACCTACTACAACGTGGACATGCTCAAGTATCAGGTTAAACCAGCTTTGAAGTCAGTTCTGTTGATCGTGACTCAGCAGGGTTTCAATAAATGAATTAACGTTATGATCTTCGGTTAGGTATCGACGGAGGGTCTCCAGTCGACTCCTCTGAGCCTGGCGGTGAGCTGGAGGTGTGAGCCCACCAGCACCAACCTGAGGATAGACTACAAATACAACGGGGAGGCCATGACGACGCCAATGGCGCTCAATAACGTCCAGTTCCTTGTCCCTGTGGACGGAAGTGTCTCCAAACTACAAGCTGTCTTACCCCCGGCTGCATGGTACGGCCCATTCTGATTATTTAAAATGGTGGTTTAAAAGTCAACTTCACTGAAAAAACATTTTTTTAATTGTTATTTCTGATTATAATTGGTCACTCTGAGTTTTTCATGCAGGCTGAACATGAAAATAGTCTCCTACACCTATGTCCTGCTTTAGCTTCTGATTTACGATTTTAAAAGCGTGATAGTTCTACGTCACACTGAAAATTGACATTCATGGACTCCCCCATCTTGGCTCGTCACGGGAAAGGCTGTTCTTGGTTTAGCATCCAGGAACAGCTGAGTGTGTCTTGGCTAGTAAAAGCTAACCAATAGCATTAGCGACTCCACCACACAGCAGAACTCCTTCAGGCTTGAGTTATTTGTGAAGATAAAACATCTACATTGCAAAGCAAACAAAGTCAGTGGTAGAGTTGTGTTGCTGTTAGCCAATCAGAGGAGAGATCTCCAAATATCAGAAAAATATAACTACAAATCCTGTCGTCTGAAGCTCTCCTCTGACCTGGCTCACTTTTAGCTCCTCAAACAGGTGCACCGGAGCTTTTTTTCCCCCAGAGTACTACTTACAAGGCATTCATTTGTACCAGAAACCACTGTAAATGTATTGAAAATATGAGTAAAGCTGGTCTTTAATGCTGCTTTATTTTTTTAAGTGTTTTACAGAACTGTAGTTTTCATCCTAATAGAAAACTTGAGAAAAAACAAAAGTGTTCTTCATGTTTTGAATGTGAAACTTAAGTAGTTCCAAAAACGAGGAGTTTCTCTTTCTCTAATTCTGACAGGAATGCAGAGCAGCAAAGAATCCTCTGGAAGATCCCTGATATCTCACAAAAATCTGAAAACGGAGGTAAGCTTAAGAGCTGTCTTACCCCCGGCTGTAAATGTTGGTTTTTAACCTGTACCTGAAAAAATAACAGATTACATTATTAAAATGTCAGACACATAGAATAAGTAAAAGTTGTCAACCCTGGAAAGACGTCAACATTTTTTCAAATGTACTTTAAACAGCTAAAATGATACACACACTCTAAATATAGTTACTGGCCAAAGTTAAAATATGAAAACTAGAGAACGGATGGTCTCTCTGAGTTGAAGCCATAAGTAGGAACACCTGGAGCTGAACTAGATTCATCACCAAGGATGGTGGAGGCAGTTAATCAGGCCAGAGTGGAAAAGTTCAGCGTATTAAGTGTCAAGGGAACGGGTTCCTAGGAGATCGGTGCCTCCTTCTGTCTGATAGCAGCATTACATTTACACTATGAACGTTGTTATCCACACAGTGATATGTATCTACATATTATATAGATCATATGTAGAACATTTACACATATGGTATTTTTTCTATTTGTGCATCACAAAAACTGATTTCTTGTCCCGTGTCTTCAGTGTGCATGCTTTAAATACACCCAACACCAAGGTTTTGGCTTTGCAGGCTCTGATGAGTTGACGTGCTCCCTCACAATGTAGTTTTTAAGTTCTCAATGAATTAGCTGATTAGGGAGTGACAGAATAATTAATATTTTCACAGCGGTCTAGAATTTAGGGTTTTTCCTCATCTGAAAGCCACAATTATGAACATTTTAAGAAATGAGGACCTAAAATATTTAACTGCATGTGAAATGAAACTATGTTTATGTATTTAGCAGACGCTTTAGTCCAAAGCGACTTACAAGTTATAATCGGCATGTTGCCCTTGAGGCTAACAACAACAATAACAACAACAACAACAAACAACTTCCAGTCAGTCGTGGGTGGCAGTGAGGCAGCATGATGAATCATGGAGTGGACAGTAAAGAAGGGGACGGGTGCAGGGAGGGTGCTAGTTTAGAAGAAGCTCTCTGAAGAGCAGGGTCTTCAGGAGGTTCTTGAAAGTCGAAAAGGAAGCTCCTGTTCTTGTAGCGTTTGGCAGGTCATTCCACATTTGTGGAACGATGCATGAGAAGAGTCTGGATTGTCCTGAGCGTGGTGTACACACTGCTAGCCGACGGTCCTGTGATGACCGGAGCAGCTGAGCCGGGACGTAAGCCTTTGCAAGAGGATTCAGGTAAATGGGAGCCATACCATCGCGGACTTTGTATGCTAGTGTTAGCAATTTGAATTTGATGCGTGCTGCTAGCGGTAGCCAGTGGAGCTCAAAGAACAGAGAGGTGACATGTGCTCTTTTTGGCTGATTGAAGACCAGACGTGCCACTGCGTTCTGGACCATTTGAAGAGGTCTCACAGTACAGCCTGGAAGACCAGTTAGAAGGCCGTTGCAGTCATCGAGGCGGGAGATGACAGTAGATTGCACCAGGAGCTGGGTGGCATGTTGTGTTAGGTATGGTCTGATCTTTCGTATGTTATACAGCGCAAAGCGGCATGAACGAGCAACAGAGGCAACATGATCTTTAAAGGTCAGGTGTTCATCAATCACAACACCCAGATTTCGAACTGCCTTTGAAGGAGCCAAAGATGGGAAGTCATTTTGGACTGAGATATTGTGCTGTATGGATGCTTTTGCTGGGATGACAAGTAGTTCAGTTTTAGAGAGGTTGAGTTGGAGATGGTGGGATTTCATCCATTTTGATATGTCAGAGAGACAGTTTGATATTCGTGCAGACAGTGTGGTCGTCTGGTGAAAATGACAGATAGAACTGGGTGTCGGCTGCATAGCAGTGGTAGGAGAAGCCATATTTATGTTTATGTATTTAGCAGACACTTTTGTCCAAAGCGACATACAAGTGATAATCGGCATGTTGCCCTTGAGGCTAACAACAACAATAACAACAACTTGACATCAATCATGGAGAGGAGGGAACAAAGGAGTGGACGGTAGAGAGGGGGGGACGGGTGCGGGGAAGGTGCTAGTTAAGAAGATGCTCTCTGAAGAGCAGCGTCTTCAGGAGTTTCTTGAAAATTGAAAAGGAAGCCGCTGTTCTGGTAGTGCTTGGAAGGTCATTCCACATTTATGGAACGATGCATGACAAGAGTCTGGATTGTCCTGAGCATGGTATAGGCACTGCTAGCCGACGATCCTGTAATGACCGGAGCGGCCGGGCCGAGACTTAAGCCATGTGATCGAATGATCGAATGATCTCACCCTGTGAGGTGGTGTATATGGCAAAGAGAAGAGGTCCTAGTACAGAGCCCTGGGGGACTCCTGTGACAAGATGGTGCACGGAAGAGGATTGTCCAAGCCAAGATACACTGAATGATTGTCCTGTGAGGTACGATTCAAACCAGGCGTGTGCTTTCTCTGTGATGCCCATGCTAGAGAGTGTGGACAAAAGGAAGCCATGGTTGACAGCATCAAATGCAGCCGATAAGTCGAGCAGAATAAGCACTGAAGATCTGGCAGTCACTCTAACTAACAGAACAGTTTCAGTGGAGTGGCCCTCATTCACTTCATAAGCGGAGAATGTGCTGGGAGATGGAAGAGTGGAGGCAACAAGAGAGGAGAAGTGGTTGGGTGCCAGGGTTGCGGCGGAATGAGACCATTGGGGAGGAAGCAGTGGACCTCCCATGTAAAGTTGTGCTGAAATGGATGAAGTAATGATCAGAAAGATGCAGCGGTGTGACAGAGATTGTGTCTATGGCACAGTTTCTGGTGAAAATGAGGTCGAGTGCTTTTCCAGCTTTGTGAGTTGGAGGACTTTGTACTAGTTTTAGATCAAATGATGACATTAGTGACAGGAAGCCTGATGAGCTGGGATTGTCCAGCTGAATATTCATGTCTCCAAGGACCATTGTGGGACAGTCGTGCTCAGGAATGGAGGAGAGCAGGGTGTTGAGTTCATCAAAAAAAGTCTCTGAGTTGACCTGGTTGGCGATATATGACAATTAAAACGATTTTTTTTGGTACAGTTACCTAGATGCCATGGTATTCAAAGGAGTTGTATTTAGTGATGGGTAGCAACTGACTGTATATCCATTTGTTGGAAATTAACATGCCCGTTCCACCACCTCGGCCAGATGCACGTGAAGTGTGGTTAATTGAGAGAGCAGATGGGGCAGCATTGTCACATGGTTTGATCCTGGTCTCAGTGAGAGCCAGTGCATCGAGTGACAGGTGGTTTGTATATGCGGTAATGAAGTCAGCTTTGTTTACAGCTGATTGGCAGTTCCAAAGTCCCATAGACAGGTGGGTGTCTTCGGGCGGAGTTGGTTTTAGCGAGCAGAGGTTTTGAAGGTTGCGAAAGCGGTTTGCTGTGTGTGACCTTCCTCTGAAGCTAGTGATCACAGGTATAGGATAATGGCAATTTTGCAAGGTGTCGATGGAGCAGCGTCTGGGTCAAGTTTGTTTGCTCTGTGTACCTGCTCTGTGTGCTCTGTGTACCTGCTCTGTGTGCTCTGTGTACCTGCTCTGTGTGCTCTGTGTACCTGCTCTGTGTGCTCTGTGTACCTGCTCTGTGGACACGCGCAGGTAGACACGTATGTCTTCACACCAGAGGGGCTGAGACACAAGGGCTGACACTTCTGCTGACGCTTCAGTTATGCCACCAAACTTATGCTGTGCTACTAGTTGGAAACAGGTGTTCATGCAGCAGCTGATTGCAATGGTTGAGACCTAGATCACCTGATGAGTGTTTTCAGGGAGGGGAGAAACGGCTAGTTCACAGCCCCTGATTGCACTCATTGTTTTCACTTGGCCCAAACCGGAGCTACTAGACAACAGGATAACCCACAGATGAGTTTCCTTCTCTTTCCCAATGGAAGATAGTGCAAAGCAAAAGTTTAAGAAGACAAAACAAGCACCAACACACTCAAGACCCTTCGGTGCAGATTCAAGAAACTATATCATATTTGAGCTTTACTTTCTGAAAGAGTGACAAAAATGTTGAACTTAGTCCACAATATTTCAATTTTTTTAGATGTGCCTGGATTGTACCGAGCCAAGTCAACTTTATTTGTAAAGCATTTTAAAAGTGCCCAAACTTACCAAGATGCTAATAAGATAAATGAAACGTTAAATCTCATAAGTTATAAAGAAATGGCAAAATAATCAGCAGGATCAATAAAATCAGTTAAAAACTACTAAACTCACTTTCCTCCTCCAGGTGTGGGGTCCTTGCTAGCACGTTTCCAGCTAACAGATGGTCCCAGTAAACCGGCTCCACTGGCGGTGCAGTTCACCAGCGAGGGCAGCAACTTATCAGGATGTGACATTGAACTGGCTGGACCAGGATACCGATTCTCCCTCATCAAGAAGAGGTTTGCTGCAGGTCAGTGACACGAGGCCCTGCTGTTATGCTCACGCAGTCACTTAAACACGTCGGTTGTGATTGTAGGGGAGGTGTGTGCATCTTTGGTTCTAATTAAAAACAAATGATTGTGTGAATATTTTAAGCCTTTGTCAGATGACTGAAAAGCCTCTAAGCCTTAATTTGCAGATTAAACAACGAACATTAAAATCCATCCATTTCCGGCCACTTATCTGGAGTCGGGTTGCAGGGGCAGTAGCCCAGACTTCTCCCTCCCCAGCTACCTGGGCCAGCTCCTCTGGGAGAATCCTAAGGTGTTCCCTGGTCAGCCGAGAAACGTAGTAGCTCCAACGTATCCTGGGTCTTCCTCTAGGTCTTCTCTCAGTTGGACGAGTCCAGAAAACCTCACCTCTACCTGCTCCTCTCGATGTGGAGGAGCAGCAGGTCTACTCCGAGCCCCTCCCGAATGACCAAGCTTTTCACCCTATCTCTAAGGGAGAGCACAGCCACTCTGCAGAGAAAACTCATTTTGGCTGCTTGTATCTGCAATTTCGTTCTTTCGGTCACTACCCAAAGCTCACGATCATAGGTGAGGGTAGGAACGTAGATCGACCAGTAAATCGAGAGCTTCGCCTTCCGACTCAGCTCTCTCTTCACCGTGACAGACCGGTACAATGCCCGCATCACTGCAGATGCAGCTCTAATCCACCTGTCGATCTCACGCTCCATCCTTGCCTCACTTGTTTATAAGACCCCGAGATACTTAAGCTCCTCCTCTTGGGGCAGAAACTCGTCCCTTACCCGCAGAAGGCATTCTCCCCTTTTCCGACTCAAGGCCATGGTCTCAGAATTTTGGAAATAAAAATGTCTAAAAAATCTAAAAAATAACTAAAGCCAAAAAGTTGAACAAGTAATAAAAAAGCACTGAAATAAAACAAAATATTGCTAAAAAGAGAAAGAAATTAATTTTAAACCCTCATAATATTCATGGTTTGAAACTTTACACTTTCAGCTCTTTCAGCAAGTTCCCTTAAAATGGTTCAAAGTATCCTGATTACTTCAGCACTTATCAGTTTGACCACATTTATAGTGAAAGTCAGCTTGAGTATGTTGAATGATCTGTCTTCACTGTGACTCTGAAGCCTGATCACAAAGAATGTAATTTGTTTTAGCAGCTGATTTTCAGCTTCATTTTCAAAATAAACACCAGCAGACTAAAACATGTTTTGCTGCTCAAACATGAAAAATAAAAAAAATAAAATACAGCGAGAAACAGTCACCGAGCCATTTTTTTTATAAAACGTAAAGACAAATAGTTTACTTGTTACACATAAAATAGGCCCCTTTCCACTATTGGAACTTCCTGATAATTTTACCAGACTGTCACCTCAGTAGAGTGGCTGGGCGGGGCTTGTGATTAACTCATGCTGATTGGTTGTAACTCAGTGGGAAATTATATCAGCAGACATCGCCAAACAGCCAACATTTGTATAATTGGGTGAAGTGGTATGTACGTAAAAAGAAAATAAGCAGCATTCAAGCTGCTTTAAGATCATCGTTTCCAAACTTCAAACGCTGAAGAATACAGTGAAAATCTTCACTCAACACTGAACCGTATGCTGCTTCGTGGTTTCCTACTGAGGCCTTTAAAAAGCAGTGTTTCTTCTGGTTATTGAGTCCCGCTTTTTACATCACACAACTATTCTCCCAGTCCCCTGAATGCATCAACTTACGGAGCACTTTGACAAAATAAAATTTTTTAAATGTTGTTGATGTCCATGGACGCCTTTTGATGCTGATCAGTGACTCACTACTGAAACGGCTGTGATATGTTGATATCTTACCTTGAAAGCGATGCTTTCACATGGAGACACAACGTTCAAGAGAAGCCATCATATTTCCCCACCTATAAGTTTCCCAGAACTTCAAAAGTGGAAAGACACTAAACAATTGTAATTATCATCAATTGTAAGAGTCCTCAGACGAGTTAAAGGGAAGGTTACATTGGAACAGATTTCCATCTCAGTCGACTGGGGGGGTTATCAGTTTTCTTCTATCAAAACAACAAAAAGGAACGTAGTCACCTTTAACATCTGTGAGTCTGTGAGGTTGACAAGTCTGCCCCAAGCTACTGCTGTAGTGCCGGGATTGGTAATTCAACATGGCAGACAAAAAGCTTCAGAGAACCAAAGCCAGTAAACAGGAGCGACCCAGAAGTAGTGAGAAAGTGATTTTTTTTTTTGCTCAGAAAAATGGGCTGCTGTAGCCAAATCTGGCCACAGGATCTCATTCTTACTTCATTCTTAGATATTGCATCTTCATTTGTGTAAAACAATGAGAGTAGCACCTTTTATGTTAACAGTAAAACTCAGCAGTGTATGATTGATTTCTTTTGTTGTCTTGTTAGGAAAATACTTGGCTGACAACTGACCGGTGCTACTGAGAGCAGCACTGGTGGGCGAAACGACGGTCGTAGATTTGAGACGGGCACCATGACCAGAGGACGGATTCACACCAGACTCTCCATTCCATGAACCCACACAACAGCTCCACAGCGCCCCCAGCAGTATTGTGTGTAACTTGCATCTAGCGTTGTGGAAGTTTCAGGTCGTGTAATTCTAGTTTTTGTTTTATCTCATAACACATGTGTTGCTGCAGTCAGACTCCTGGGTTCCTTCGCCCCTTTTCTCTATAACGTCTGTGCCTCTTGTCTCCATCACTCCTCTGGTCAAAGGGTGCAGGGATTAATCAAGCTGCAGCTGCCTGACAGCAACCAAAAACTCAAACAGAAAGAATATTGGACTGGGTTTTAGAGGATTTAATGGAATCAGTTAGCTGCAAGAAAAGCATTATTCACGGGTATTACAGGGTCATGTGACTGACATCTCTTTGATACACACACACTGAGAGGATTTTAGCCTGTGAGGCAGCTGCAGCGATGAGTCAGTTCACTGGTTTCAAAATAAAATTAAAAAAATGTTTCCTTCAGAACAAAAGACGTGTAAAAAGTGTCATTTTAAACCAGTAATATGTATCTTAAAGGGCGTTCAGTGTTTTCCTTGTATTGTTGAATAGCATCTCTGTTGTTCCCGGGACAGCAGTGTTAGACACCAGAGTACATGACAGCATTCTATTTTTATTTATTGAAGACAACGATTTGTTGTATAAAACATGTGATTCTGTATATGAATAGAATTTGAGTGGTATCAGAATCCTTATGTGTATATTTGAATGATCTCTCTCTCTCTTTTTGTTATCTGTGTAGTTGGGTAACCTGTGTACAGTATAAGGTATAATTTTTTAATTTATTTCAGATATAATTTTTTAAGCGCAACAGAAAATTTGAGCTATATATGGGTGGTGGGGTGGGGGTAATTTAAAGAAAATGATGAATATCTTCCTGGATGCTGTTTTATGCTTTGTGAAAGCAGTGTTATTGTAGAGTTAGACAAACTCCATATTTTTAAATGTTTGTGTTTTATTTTGAAAGTTTGAGCGAACCAGCAAACCCGTCGTGGACTTGTAGATGTTTACCTACTGGTTTATCGCTGGGTCCTTCAGCTGCTTGTTTTCATTAGACTGTTCCTGAATCAGTTTTATACGTGTTGGCGGTTAAGCCAAGTTTACGCTTCTGTGTCAGCTCCACAAGGGAGAGACGCGCACACACTGACAGAGATGTCTTGCTCTTTGACTTCTCTGTCTCCTGGGGCGTGTTGCAAAGCAATTCCTCGCCAGGACACTAGAGGGCGTAGCACTGTTCTGGGGTATCCTGTCATGAATCTGGTCCAAGGTAGAGCAGTTACTATTGTGTTTTTGTATTTCAGAAACTTTTTAACACGGACAAATCTGTCTCTCGTTCTCCTCCACCTCCTCATGCACTCGCCACCTCTAAACCCACGTTTCCCGTCATTTCCGTCCACGTAAAAAAAACGCTTGCTTTTTATTCCTCCAACCATGGGTGAATAAAACTTTCATATTTTTTAGAGTTTTTCCACAGGGTATTCTTTAAGCAGCTCCGTTTCTGCCGCTAGATACCCTCAGCTTTCTTTATGTTTTTGAGAGCCCAGTGGCGGTGCTGTTGACGAAAGCGGCGTCCTGACCAGTCACAGGCTTGCACTCTCGGTCCATCTTTGCGAGGTCTCTCCAGCAAGGCTTGCAAAGACGGTTAATGACGTTATGTGTCTCTGTGCTGACGCAGAAGCATAAACTAGGCTTTAGATCCACAGAATCAGATGCTGGCTGGGAAGCAGCTGAACGACTCTGAGCAGAACCACAGCAGCAACCAGCACAGGTTTTACTGGGGCTACCTGGTTTAGGAGAAAGGAAACTTTCAAAATAAAAGCTTTACACCGTGAAAAGTTTGACCTTTTTGTAGCTGCTTGGAAACCGTTCACTTAGCATAAAGACTGGGTTTCTATTCAATAGTTGAATAATTACTTGCCACCAGCAGCAAAACTCCATTAGGTCTAGACAGGTGTGTAAATGAGAGTTGGGTTCCATGTCTGCAGGTACGAGATGGCGTTCTGCAAAAGAATTATTACCGACAGACTTTTTCCAAATGGAATGCAGCTCTTGTTAACACACTTGTTTCTTTTCATTTGTCCAGGTTTAAATATCAATAAATGAGACATAAGTCTGCTTCATAGTAAATTATTAATACCAAGTTGTAACATGCACCTTAAAGTTTCCAAAGTTTAATGGATTTTTAGATATAGAGACTAAATAATGGGCGTGCAGTTCAGTCCACCTTCTTTTGTTTTAACCCAAAATAATTGACTCAACCATAAATACGATAAAAATAATCGTGTTTTTACCAGGATTTTTTTTATTTTACTAAGTGCTCATTGTAAGATAAGTTTGCACCAACAAACATGCTATCACTGGTGTTAATGGTTGTAAGTTCAGAGTGAAATCATATGGATTGGGCTCGATGTTTTTTGTTGTTTGTTTTTTTTTACGGTCTTTATGCTAAGATAAGCTAATGTGAAGCTTTGTGTTTTAGCACACACTGATTGATTGTGCGTTTCCCCAAATGTCGAGCTGTTTATTTAAATACGACGAAGAAAACAATCTGTTGTTTGTCAGCTGCAGTGATGACATTTGGTGATTGTGGTACCCTTACTTGAACAGGATTTGTTTACTGAGACAAGTCAGATTCTTTATTCCAACCATAATCTCAAACAACTTTGACGATAATTCACCAGTTAAACTCATCTTCTGTTTTTATTCACCTCACTGGAACCTGAACTCCCAGAATATATCACGTGCACGCCCCGATCCTCCTACCAGCGCTTAGATTCATGGCTTTATTTTTCATAAATGTAACGGTCTCTGTGAGATGACGCAAATTGAATGAAGTTGTGAGACAAGAGTGTGACCAAAATGGTTGTTTTTTTTTTGTTTGTTTTTTTATTTTACGTGTGTGTAGCCCAAAAAGACAGAGAAAAAGAAAAATTAATATTTTTAACATGCATAAAAACAAAACAAAATATATCTTGTTTAACAATGTGGGAAAAAAAACACTGTGCTGATGATGTTCAACTTCCTGAATGCTCTGAAACTCAACATGAAGAACAAAGTATGTGTGACGTGTAGTCAGAAATCTGTGTACTGTACCATGTGTCTGCATTCTGCTAAATGTAACCAATCACGTTCTTGTGGCTGAATCTGGGGGAAACTTTAAGCTCACAGCAGTACTCCGAGTATTAAGTACTTTTAAATAGAGATGGTTTGTTTCAGAAATATTTGTTGTGATTTCAGATCTGGACTGTGCCGTTAATGAAATCTTTGTTCTGATCTGACTTATGTGTGGTGAAGATCCAGACTGAAGATGAATTTTAAAAGTGAGGCAGTGATGAACGATTGGTGCCATTTAGCTCCTGGTTGTTCTTTGGTTTGTTTGGTTTTCTCTGTGTTGACCGGATGACTACATGTCTGACAGGACGTTTAATTTTTCTTATGAATTGTGAAGCTTTTAGTGCAACAGTCTCTACCCATCATCAATCACCAAACACGTCTTTTCAAAGACCTTTTTAGGGTTTCCAGCTCTTCATCTCTGTGACGAGTCATCACTAAAGGATGAAGCTGGTTTGATGATGGGTGGCGCTGAAATGACTTGTGCTGAATGTCACTTACCTTGTATTATCATTAGGAGGAGAGCAGGGAGTGTGTTTATGTGTGCTAGAAGCCAGAATGCTTTTTCATTCTGTACCGTTAACCTCAAACACGTGTGAGCTGTTTGTACAGAACATTATGATGCTAAAAAGAACCGAGGAACTTAGTTTGCTTCTTTCCAAACCCATTAAAAGTTATAACTGGATGCTTGTTGTTATGTGTTATTCTAGATGTTCTTTGTTTTCATTATTTTAAAATGATATTAGGGCAACGGTGGAAGAGTAACACAGCAGTTTCCTGCTCCTCCACTCTACTGGTTGAAAATGAAAATGAAATTACAGCAGTTGTATATCATCCTGCTGCAGCCTGAACAATGAGCTAACACTAACATGAGCCAACTAACACTAAAATAAACCACAAAGTCAAAAGATCCACACTGTCGGACAAAAATATTATTACTTACAAGCAGCAAAGCCAGGTCACCATCAGTCTGTGATTTTTGTAGCCTTTAGCTCCCTCAAACTACCGATGTTCACTCTGGTTTTAGCTCTTTGCGTTACCTCCAAAGACAATACTGTCTTACATTTACTTCCGGGCTCCACCATGATGCCAACAAAAAAGCAAACTT
The DNA here is from genome assembly GCF_043380555.1 of Nothobranchius furzeri. Lineage (NCBI taxonomy): Eukaryota > Metazoa > Chordata > Actinopteri > Cyprinodontiformes > Nothobranchiidae > Nothobranchius > Nothobranchius furzeri. The sequence goes on from NC_091748.1 coordinate 68,221,066, forward strand.
ATTTTTCTTTTTGTGCTTTTCACTGACAATTGGCAAACGGTAAAAGCTAACAGTGACATGACAAAGTCATGTCACTGTTAGCCGTAACAGCCGTAAAGCAGGAAAAGAGCTGCCCCTTATAGGGCACCTCCCTGCTCCACAAAACTAAGTGCAGTATCTGACCAGAAGAGGGCTGCAGAGTGGTGTCAAATAAAAAACTGGTCAAGTTTCTAACTTAACCATCACTGAGATTAATGTTAAAGCTCTCGCTTGAAGTCTTAAAAATGATTTAGTGCCAATGGGACGTTTTTGTCTGCTAAGGTCACAAGAGGGTAGTATTTTGTTATTTTTCTCATCGTGTTCCCTTGGTCTATTTTCAAAATTTCAAATTGAATTTCTAAACTTGTCCAGAGAGAGGTTTTGGAACAAAATGTTGTACCATATGCACAAAAAGTGGTGAAATGGCATCCAAAAGAAAAGCAAAAATCTGCCCAAATGGACAAAAATGTCCCTAATGACGCCTGGGGGTTAAACAACACAAGTCAATAACACACTTCTTCGAAATCAAACTGGCCAATTAGGAAACAACACAGATTAACAGTCAATGTCACATGCTGTTGTGCAAATGGAATAGACAACAGGTGGAAATTGTAGGCAATTAGAAAGACATCAATAAATAATAGCATGAGACGGATACTGCAACCCACACAAGTGGCTCAGGTAGTGCCGCTCATCCAGGATGGCACATCAGTGCAAGCTATGGCAAGAAGGTTTGCTGTGTCTGTCAGCATAGAGTCTTAACCATGGAGGGGCTACCAGGAGACAGGCCAGTACATCAGGAAACATGGAGGAGGTCGTAGGAAGGCAACAGCCTTTATGCACAGACGTGCATAAAGATTAACTTTGTGGACCCTTTTTTTCCCTTGTTTTTTGTTTGTTTGTTTAAAGGGACCCTATGGAAGTTTGACAGCCAAAACATGTATAGAAATAATAAATTTCTTCTTCCTACATTCTCCTGCAATGCCCTGGTCCTGTAGAATGAGCCCTGGCATTTTTACTGTGATTGCCTGTTTTTCTGTAAAATCACAGAAAAAGAGAGCTGCTCGGGTCGAGCAGGCTGCTTCATGCGCGTTCACGCTCAGGCATAGCCCGTAGCATTTGCTATCAGTAGCTCTAGCAGCAGAGAGAGAGGTAGTGCCAACTCAGCGACTTTGTTGCTGTTCCTAACGCCTAGTGATGAACCTAGCTACATTTCTGAGGACCCTTAGCTACTTTCTTCTAGATATTTCCTGCAAATTAGCAACAAAATAGCCATTTTCGCTCCGAACCGTTCTTTGAACGTTGTTTCAGCTGTCATCAAGGATATAAATATTACAGATACAAAAGATGTTACTAGCTCACCTGGTAAGACGTCAGACTCTCGTGCAGATGAACCGGGTTTGATTCTGGGTGTGAACATAGTTTATTTAGAATTTATTTTTTACATTAATGGTATATTTTTTTACAGTAAGATGCCCAAATTTTTATTTGAGACTCGCCGAACGGCATTGAATTCACAGATAAAAAAGATGTGGGATCAACTTTCATTTTGGAACAATTTTTCAAGCAAGGGAAGGGGATGATCTGAGCATGCAGGAAGACTGAAGAGAAAGGTACAGAACCAAATTATTTAATTAATTAGCTGCGCATTCTCCTGTCCTCTGTCCTCCGGGCCACACACACACACACATGGGACTGTCTCAGCTGTTGTTTTTATTAAGGAGTGTGCACGTACAGCATGCGCGCCTCGTGCACGAGCCTACTATTGAAACAGCCGTTACGCTTTTGGCCTGAGGGGGCAATCTCGAGCATAAAAATTCAAAACTCTGTAAAGTCCCTTTAATCTTGGAATTTTGTGATTTTTTTCCTAAACAAAGAGTGAAATAATTTCAGAATTTAGACAACTTTAGTCAGGATTTTCTTTTTCATCTTTAGTGGTAAAAAGTCAAATCTGACTTTTTCTTTAATCCTGATTTAAAGGAACACTCAAGTGGTCTACATTCTGCCAGACTTTTAATCATGCATTTGCCAAACACAACAACAATAATAATAATACTAGCAGCACAGCTCAGCTTGACTAATCTGATCCACAATGATTAGAGAAAATAAGAGCTTTCTTTCGCTGATACGTAGATCTGAAATGACTTATGGAACTTTTTGCACAGTAAAACTCTTGGAAGAAGAGAGTACCGGTGTCTTGTTTTATAATTTCCTGCAGTCTTTTATGGATTATCCTGTAAAGTAGCTCAATGAAGGATTAATTCTTCGCATTTATGTAAATTCCAGCAGTAATGGCCTTTCACATGCATTTTTAATTAGCTGCTTAATGATTGTGCAAATTGACATTTATGGAAGTCTTTCTCAATTTTGCTCAGAATTCAAGTTTCATTTGTGATCTGATGACACGATGATTTCCCTCCACAGAAACAACTTACTGTCTAAAAACACAGACGTGCGAGCCTGGTGCAAGAACATTTATTTTGACATTTGTAAAATATAGAGTACAAGTCAGCTTTAAAACGAGAATGGAAAATCTTTGGATTTAGTCAGAACACAAGTTCAAGACACAGTCTGAGTCATCGGTCTTACATGCTTTAATAACATCTCCATTTAAAATATAATTAAACACATTTTTAACACATGTTCTCCAGTTTGGGTTCAAACACACAATTTAAAAGATGCTCCACATTCACATGTACACGTGTAGGACACAGTGAGATGCCTCGGATTTGTGTTTTTAGCGACGACGCAAGATGGGAGAGTCCTTCAGGAGGTCTTCAGCAGAGGTAAGAGAGGTCATTCTTCCTGCAGCCCACCTGACAGCACATGCTGGTCACGGCGTTATTAATGTCCCGTTTGCTCTGCTCATATCCAGGACTGCTTTCCAAGCTGTTCTGCTCACCTGCAGGCTGACCTGGAGCAAAAACAACACACAAAAAGTGAACATAAATACATTATCTTTTATTCTCTCCTATACCACTGATGTTCTTGTCTATGGAAAGTTTGAATTAAATTAATAAATTCAATTAGCTGTATTGCTGATGTAGGTTCCAAGTACTTTTTGACGTCTGTTTCCATGAGTCTGATTAATGATTGCACCTAAATGACTGCAGTGATTAGCTCTGAGGCATTTGTCCACTGCAGCATCGTTTTCTTTAGTCTAATCATCACCACTGATATGCTAACTGGATTTGTCTGACAGACAGTAAGACAGGAGGGATGGCCCCGAAAACGGACGCCTCCAGCATTTTAACAAAGACACACGGTCTCTTCTGCCATAATAAGACTAAACACGTCTCTGTGTGGAGACACATGTCTGCATGCACACCCACAGCCCTGCACACACACAGTAGTAAACACTCATTCCCTGTAAATACTCCAACATCGTTTTTTTTAATTAAATTTCTTAAAATGTTTATTCAGCATTGTGAATTTTGAGATTTTTTAATGTTTTAAGTATTTCTGCATTATGTTTTCTGGTTGTTTACTCGTTAGTTTTTATTTGACACCAACATTTTCCCACTGAGGGACAATAAAGGGATTTTCTATTCTACTCTAAGCAGCTTGATCAAAGGATTATCAGCATTTTGCAGCACTGTAACTTCCTAGTACGCTATTTGCGGCATTAATGAACTTAAATCTAACCTGAAAACTAAAATGGGTTCTAAATAAATAATCAAACATGTTACTGATGATATTTCCACCCTATACAACATCAAAAACAGCAGCAAATGTGACCCCAATAATGTGAGTGTCCCTGCAAATATTGCTTTTCTTTATTATTAGATTTCCGCCCCAAAAAAAGCACTTAAGTGGAAATCATGACATGTTTTTTTTTCACCAGGAAAAGTTTTTAAAAAGTTGTGATCATGAAGTTTTTTGCATATTCAAAACAATGGAGCAGAGAGACAAAATCTGCTGTGAAGCATCAAACATCAGAGTTTTCTCACCGTCCATCTCTGGATCACTGAAGAATCTCCTCCAGCGGGAGCCTCCGCAGGTGTAGACGACAGCCCTCAGGAACTCTCGACCGCACAGCTTCACTGCCTTCCCTTCTGCTCTGGCCTGATGCACACACACCACCACACACAGGACTAGAGGGAGAACCACCAGGGCGCGCATGCTGGACTCCTGGCTATCTGTTTTATGCTGTTTGTTGGTCTCCTAAGCCCTCTGCAGCGGCTCTGTCTCTTGCTCTGTTCTGGCCCGTTCTACACTGCCATCGGCTGTCTTTGTGTGTTATATACAGTCCACCTCCCACTTACTGTCCCTGTGACACACAAACACACCCATGCATTTTTTTATGCTTCCATTTATCTCCACAATCTCCGATCTCAGACCTCTAAAACAGACTAACGACCTGCAGCTTTTTACAACCTCATCATATTAAATGAGGTGCAGCCTCCTCAGACCCAGATAGCCCAGAGTCTCACGACAATGCATGGCTGACTAAAGGATATAAAGTGATTCCTCCTGCAGCCAGACAGATGTTTTCTGTGTTTATGACACTCTGATGACCATGTCGTCCTTCATTTTGTAGTAATTTGGGCCTTAAGAGGAGCAAAAATCAATGTTGACAGTTCATCATGCAGTCATTACGAAGCTGCTGATGAGAAACTCGATGTGACGTTTCACTTCGTCCATTTAGAGCCGGTTCCTCTTGGAACTTCTCTGAAGTTGTTTAGATGGCAGTGATGTCCGGGTGTTCGTGTGCAAACAGAAAACAAGTCTGTGAAAAACGTGTGTGTGTGTGTGTGTGTGTGTGTGTGTGTGTGTGTGTGTGTGTGTGTGTGTGTGTGTGTGTGTGTGTGTGTGTGTGTGTGTGTGTGTGTGTGTGTACTACAAACCTTCTCTGAAGCATTTCTGTAGAGAGCGTATGTGAACCTAGTTATTTGACCTGACTAATGAACTAAATGGTAAATAGTAAAGGGACTGTATTTGTAAAGCTCCTTCTTAGGGTTCTACAGCCCCCCAAGGTGCTTCACAACACAATCATTCATTCACACGTTCACACACACATTCACAAGCTGGTGATGATGAGCTAAATTGTAGCCACAGCTGCCCTGGGGTGCACTGATGGAGGTGAGACTGCCTTACACAGGCGCCACCGGTCACTCCGACCACCACCAGCAGGCAAAGCGGGTTAAGTGTTCTGCCCAAGGACACGACAGCAGCATTCTCTGGCAAAAGCCAGGATCAAACCTACAACCTTCTGATTATTAGACAACCATATCTCCTGAGCTACTGCTGCCCTGAACTATCCTTGGCAATGTTTTGTTTCTGCCTTCACATGACACTAACCTTAAAATTTCACAGCACTTCAGCTGAAATTTTTTTGGTCCTCCTCCACCTCCCTCGTCCATGGTGTCCCACAAGGTTCTGTGCTGGGACCTCTACTGTTCCTCCTTGATCTGCTCCATCTCCAGCACATGCTGAGCTCTTTAATATTGCTGTTTCTGCCAATTCTGTCTTTCTCAGGATTCCATGATTTTATGTTCCATATTCATTTATTTTCTTCCTTCACATTTTTACCTAAAAATTTTCTCCTTACCCATTTTTTATTACAATATATATTTTTTTATATACTTTTCCTTCTTGTAAAGCGCCTCATGATTTTTACCTTGAGAGGTGCTATATAAAAATTGTTTCTTCTTATAATTTCTGTTTCTCTAAATTCAGGTTATTAGTAAATAGTTATCTGCAACAGGTAATATTTAACTGTTCATAACTTTTCCACAAAATCATACTGCAAAATATCAGAACTATCCCTTTAAAGCAGTTGTAAGAACACGTTGGTGTTCTTGTGTCACCTGTTATTACTTTTCAAGACATTTTTCGAGAAAGTTCATTTTAAATTCTGCTGCTTATGAAAAAACAAACATGACAATGCAAAGTTAGGTGATAGAATCTGTCGTAATGCGGTTGCTCATATCTCAATGAGACATACAGTCGCCCTTTTTTCTGGGAGCTAAACATTTCAAAGAGAGCTGCAGCATAAATGGATGGAACAGACACAAACCTAATTTTCTCAGAAGGACATCAGAGCGTGCATCTTTGGTCTCTCTGAAGTTGGACAATAGGATGGCTCATGTTATCAGGTGTGTGTGTGTGTGTGTGTGTGTGTGTGTGTGTGTGTGTGTGTGTGTGTGTGTGTGTGTGTGTGTGTGTGTGTGTGTGTGTTTGGGAGGTATAATGGTTTAAAATCGCTGGTGTAAAATGCTATAAAGTCAGTAAAAAGTGCATTAACACAGACTTCATGTCAACAAAGGGACAGATTACATATACATTAGTGTGGTGCGTTCAATAAAAACTTGTCAATTGTACTAAAACAGCAACAGTGCGTGATAACAGAGTAGGGTTCTGAAAATCACAAACAAAAAGGAAAAAGCTGTTTTCTTAGGCTACAAGAATTCCAACCTCTTTGGCTTGGTTAAAATTAAATATTTTAAACCAAACATCTGTAGCTTTGAGCTGAAAATTGGCTTCAAAATCTGATTTCTAGAACATTGTTTCAGCAATTTTTAAGAAATGTTAAACAATGCAGGAATGCTTAAACTTCTCTGTCATCATTAATTGTTTATATCAGAACTCACTTTGTACCTGAGCTTTTTACTTTATGTAAAATCCAAAAAGGCCTAAATACTTAAATAAAATTGTGTTGTATGTCACATTTTATGTGTAAAAATGTTATGAGTCGACACACGTGCAATTTTTGTTTCCTTTTCATTGCACATGAAAATTACCTGTATTAAAATCTATGTGTGTCATAGATTTTTTGGTTTACATGTAAAACTGTCACCAGAGTCAAAGATCCTATTGTGCCCCAGATCTCCTGAGAAGTTTGATTACATCTGATGCTGCCAGGGAGTCCAGACAGAAAAGTCAAGCACAGACATGAACGTCTCACTTATGAACAAACGTACCTTCATGCACCTGAGGCAAAGTTTGATCAGAAATGAGACTACCTGACAAACGTCAATTGTTCTCGTCATAGCTCTTAACTCTGAGATCTCATCATTGAGGTTGCATGAGAATATTTACAGCAGGAGAAATAAAGAGATTGAAATAAAGCTAAAAAATTAAGAGTAATAGAAATTATAATCACCAGTAAATACTTTTGTTGTTGTTTTGATTCTTGATTTGAATTTGAAGACAATGCAAAGAACAGTCTCTATGTTGGTTAGCAAACCCAACTTTTCACCAGAATAATAAGAAAGCATCACCTCACCCCTTCACCCCCAGTGTCCTCTCTCTCTCTCTCTCTCTCTCTCTCTCTCTCTCTCTCTCTCTCTCTCTCTCTCTCTCTCTCTCTCTCTCTCTCTCTCTCTCTCTCTCTCTCTCGCTCACTCACTCACTCACTCACTCACTCACTCACTCAATCTATCAATCCATCTCATTTATACGGAGTTATTTTGTTATTTACAATATGCTAAATGCTAAATGTTTTGGAGACGGGTCAGGACTGAAATTTTCTGCAGAAATCATTATGACTGAACCAAGGTTTAAAAATACTCCTACATAAAATGAATGAATGAATTTATTGTTATTTTACATTATTATAACAGGAAGGGCTGCGCAGTGGCGCAGTGGTTAGAGCTGTTGCCTTGCAGCGAGAAGGTCCTGGATTCGCTTCCCAGCCTGGGATCTTTCTGCATGGAGTTTGCATGTTCTCCCTGTGCAGGCGTGGGTTCTCTCTGGGTACTCCGGCTTCCTCCCACAGTCCAAAAACATGAGTATTAGGTCTGTCTAAATTGTCCTTAGGTTAGGTGTGAGAGTGTGTGTGTGCATGGTTTTTTGTCCTGTGTGTCACTGTGTTGCCCTGCGATGGACTGGCTCTCTGTCCAGGGTGTACCCGGCCTGATTGCCCATTAACCACTGGAGATAGGCACCAGACCCTCCACCCCCACCCCCACCCAGCGGCCAAGCGGGGTGCAGCAGTGGCAGTTGCCGAGGCAAAATCTCGGGCGTGGGAGGAGTTTGGTGAGGCCATGGAGAAAGACTGTCGATCGACTCCAAAGAGGTTTTGGCAAACTGTCCGGCGCCTCAGGAGAGGGAGGCAGCAACTCGCTCACACTGTTTACAGTGGGGATGGGGAGCTGCTGACGTCAACTGGGGCTATAGTCGGACGGTGGAAAGAATACTTTGAGGAGCTCCTCAATCCCACCTACACGCATTTCGAGGAGGAACCAGAGCCGGGAGACCTGGGGATGGACTGTCCAATCTCGGGGGCAGAAGTTGCTGAGGTAGTCAAACATCTACACAGCAGTGGAGCCCCAGGGGTGGATGAGATTCATCCTGGGTATCTCAAGGCTATGGATGTTGTAGGGCTGTCGTGGTTGACACGTCTCTGCAACATTGCGTGGTCATCGGGGGCAGTTCCTGTGGAGTGGCAGACCGGGGTGGTGGACCCCATCTTTAAGAAGGGTGACCTGAGGGTGTGTTCCAACTATAGGGGGATCACACTCCTCAGCCTCCCTGGAAAGATCTACTCCAAGGTACTGGAGAGGAGGGTCAGATCGATAGTTGAATCTCAGATTGAGAAGGAGCAATGTGGTTTTCGTTCTGGTCGTGGAACTGTGGACCAGCTCTATACCCTTGCAAGGGTGATGGAGGGGCATGGGAGTTTGTCCAACCAATCCACATGTGTTTTGTGGATTTGGAGAAGGCTTACGACCGTGTCCCCAGGGGCACCCTGTGGGGGATGCTCCAGGAGTATGGGGTGGATGGCCTTTTGTTAAGGGCCATTCAGTCCCTTTACCAGAGGAGCGTGAGTTTGGTCCGCATAGCCGGTAGTAAGTCAGACCTGTTCCCGGTGAGGGTTGGACTCCTCCAGGGCTGCCCTTTGTCACCGGTTCTGTTCATTACCTTTATGGACAGAATTTCTAGGCGCAGTCGTAGTGTGGAGTGTGTCGAGTTTGGTGGCAGGAGAATCTCGTCTCTGCTTTTTGCGGATGATGTGGTCCTCCTAGCTTCATCAGGCTCTGACCTTCAGCTCTTGCTGGGTAGGTTCGTGGCCGAGTGTGAAGCGGCTGGGATGAGGATTAGCACCTCCAAATATGAGACCATGGTTCTCGACCGGGAAAGGGTGGCTTGCCAACTCCGGGTCGGGAGAGAGGTCCTACCTCAAGTGGAGGAGTTTAAGTATCTCGGGGTCTTGTTCACGAGTGAGGGTAGGAGGGATCGGGAGATCGGCAGGCGGATTGGTTCGGCGTCTGCAGTGATGCGGACGCTGAGCCGATCTGTTGTGGTGAAGAGGGAGCTGAGCCAGAAAGCCAGGCTCTCGATTTACCGGTCGGTCTACATCCCTCACCTATGGTCATGAGCTTTGGGTAATGACCGAAAGAACGAGATCGCAGATACAAGCGGCCGAAATGAGTTTCCTCCGTAGGGTGGCCGAACTCAGCCTTAGAGATAGGGTGAGGAGCTCAGACATTCGGGAGGGACTCGGAGTAGAACCGCTGCTCCTCCGGATCGAAAGGAGTCAGTTGAGGTGGTTTGGGCACCTGGCTAGGAAGCCTCCTGGATGCCTCCCCGGGGAGGTGTTTCGGGCATGTCCTGCCAGCAGGAGGCCCCCTAGTCAACCTAGGACACTTTGGAGAAGTTACATCTCCATTCTGGTCTGGGAACACCTTGGGGTCCTGCCGGAGGAGCTGGTGAAGGTGGCCGGGGAGAGGACGGTCTGGCGCTCCCAAGTTGGGATGCTGCCCCCGCAACCCGGACCGGATAAGCGGAGGAAGACAACGACGAGGACGATTACAATGAATCTAGAGTTGTAACTTTTATACTGCAAAGTAGTGTGTGATTAGTCAAGGTTAGATAAGTAATCCTGCTATGAGTTGCTGTACATTTGCATCACGTGAGCTATTCATTTGTTATGTTTCGGTATGAGTTAATAATTTTTTCTTTGTAGTTGTTTTTAAAGCGACTGATTGTCAGACACTTTTTTAGTTCTTTGTCCGATGAGTTCCAAAGTTTAACACCTTTTATTGATAAGCTCATTTGTTTCAGCGTTGTTCTACAAAATATTTGTTGAAAATCTCATTGTTGTCTTTGTGGTTGCTCTGTTTGAAATACTTATGACTGTCATTTGGTGGTTTGTATTTGACCTTGTATATGACCAACAGAGTGGAGAGGTTTACTTTGTCTTCAAATTTCAATATGTTTGACTGGATAAACAGTTCATTGGTATGTTCTCTGTAATGTTTTTTATGAATGATTCTGATTTCTCTTTTTTGTAAAATGACTATAGGTTTGGTATTGGTTTTATATGTGCTGCCCCATATTTCCACACAGTAAGTCAGATATGGTGTTTAGTTTTCTTTAGTATCGATATATTTTTGCATTTATTTTTTGTTTTTTGTATTTTATATGGTGTTTCCAGGATAGTTTGTGATCAAGTATTACTCCTAACCTTATTGATTACATTTCCATTGATTGATATATTTTGCCCTTCTTCTTTGATATAAAATTTTTGAGATTTGATTAGTTTGAGGAAATAGAACCCTAATTTGTAATTGTGTTGTTTTATAACACGGGAGAGAATATAGAATACAGAAATGTGCTATTACGTTAAAAAACACGCTTGACCCATTTCTGTTCCTGTTTACGCCCTGCCTGCAGGTGGCGCTGTGACATTCTCAAGCTCTGGTGCACAGCAAATGAAAACCGGAAGCGGAGCTTACTTTAACACGGACTGTGTTTGTAGTTTACAGCCGTCGTTTGGCATTCTCTTTCATGAATTTGTTTTAACTTAAGAAACCACACAGTCGTTGTCTCCATGTGCCTTCGGTTTTTTTTTTATTATTTTGTTTCAGCGCTGGTATCGTTACCTGTACTAACTTAATAAGCTAACATTTGTAGATTACTGGACTTTTGCACACCACTTGAACGTCTTGATGGAGCCAGCGACCCACCAGACCTGGAGGAGATCCTTTTATTACCTCCACGGAGCTTTTATTCTTCCAAAAAGGTTCCAGTCAGGTCAGGCTGAGCACGCAGCTGTCTCTGCGTCCCCTCGTGTCCGTCCGAGGCTCCTGGTGTCTCGTCTGTACCAGCCCTCGAACCTGCGTGATGTGGGTCAGGAGAGCCGGCTGGCGGGGCAGATGACCTGTAAGAGCCAGAGACTCATGCAGCAGGCTGGGCTCATCCATCCATCCAACCCAGGGTGCTACTACTACCTTCCTGCCGCCGTGCGCTCCATGGAGAAGCTGGTGGGTTTTCATTTGCATAACAAAATGTTTTTGAGCAACTGTTTCTGTGGGTTTTATCGTGCTTTTGTGCGTAAAAATAAAAATTAAAAAATTCTGAGGTCTGAGCTCTAAATTAGCTTTTGTTCTGTAATAAAGTAATATCCTAAATGCTAGCTCCTCAGGAGGGAGGGAGCTGGTGCCTAGTCATCTGGCATGATGTGGGGGACACTCAGGACAAGTCTCCAGTCAGTCACAGGGACGTAAAGTCACATTGTATCACATCTGGGGACAATTGTCTCAAAAGTGAGAAAACATGGCAACGTTATGCAGCAAGGCCCAGCTAGGATTCAAACCTGCAACCTCCTTGCTGCAAGGCAACAGTTGTACCAATTGCTACAACTATAAAAGAAGCTACATTTCCAAACACAATAAAGCAGGTCGTGTTGAATATTGACATCAAAACAGAACTTTTTGGCATGAAGTTTTGTTTGAATGGAGCCCGATGAGGACGTTCAGTAAGATGATGACATCTCAACGGTAAAGTGTGGATTTGAAAAGTTATCTGCACGTTTTAACATAATTAAAGGAAATGTATTCTGTGTTTGGTATGAAGAATAACTATTTAAACATCACCACTAGACTCTGGAAGAAATAACAATAACAGAAAATGCGATTAAGTGTCCAAACATTGACAATCCAGTTTATGTTTTCAAGTAAAAAAATAAATTACTGCTGTAACAGAGAATAATTGTATTTATTTGGTTGTTATTCAATTATAACTGGAGTTTTTATTCAACAGATTAAAGTGATTGACCAGGAGATGCATGAGATTGGTGGACAGAAGCTAGACATGCCTAGTTTATGCTCAGCTGATCTCTGGAAAGCCAGTGAGCGCTGGGATTTGATGGGAAAGGAGCTGTTCCGTCTGAAAGACCGCCACAGGGCAGACTACTGCTTAGGTCCCACCCATGAGGAGGCAGTGACGACCCTTGTCGCTCATCAGACGACTCTGTCCTACAAACAGCTGCCTCTGCTTCTTTACCAAGTAAGCCTCCAGCTTGTTACTGTCACTAGCTGTGGGTTTTTTACTGAGATTTCTTCTTCAAATCCAGATCACCAGGAAGTTCAGAGATGAACCCAAGCCAAGGTTTGGCCTTCTGCGAGGGAGAGAGTTCTACATGAAGGACATGTACTCATTTGATGTTAGCGAAGAAGCTGCGAACCAGACGTACGAGTCTGTGTGTGAAGCATACTCTCGACTCTTTGCCAGGTTGAGTCTGCGTTGCGTTCAGGTGCAGGCAGACACGGGAAACATCGGCGGTACTCTCTCACATGAGTTTCAGCTGCCGGCAGACATTGGTGAGGACCATCTGCTGCTCTGTGGAAGCTGCTCCTTCTCCGCTAATGCGGAGACTTTGTCATCAGGCCGAACCGACTGCCCACAGTGCAACACTGGCTCACTGGTAGAATCAAAGGGTATAGAAGTAGGTCACACCTTTTATTTGGGTAAAAAGTACTCCCATATATTCAAAGCCACCTTCAGCAGTGCCCAGAACAAGCCTGCTACTGCAGAGATGGGCTGCTACGGTCTTGGGGTGACGCGCATTCTCGCTGCAGCCATCGAGGTGATGTCAACAGAGGAAGAGATCCGCTGGCCGGGTCTTATCGCTCCATATCAAGTTTGTGTGTTGCCCCCTAAGAAGGGCAGTAGGGTAGATAAGGCGGCAGTCTTTGCAGAAGAACTGGTTCAGACTCTGGGAGAAGCTGTTCCTCATCTGAGAGGTGAAGTTGTTCTTGATGACCGCACACACATGACCATTGGAAAGCGGCTGAAGGATGCTAATAAACTGGGCTACCCTTATGTCATCGTAGTAGGACAGGTGGCTTTAGAGGAAAATCCAAAGATTGAGGTGGTGTGTCAGCAGACGGGTGAGACTATGTTCCTCAGTAAGGATGGACTCCTGGATCTACTGGGAAGAGTGGAAACTGTGTAACAAAACTTTAACAGCTGATCCTGTAAGAATTGTCATGATTGTTTATTTTGATGGTTGAAGTCCAAAGAATACTAAAGACTTTGTCTAGACATTACATAGGTTTTATTCACAAACGAGTAAATTTGCTGTTAAAAATGGCTTGATAAGGTCTCTGGGATTGATTAATGCTTTTTTTTCTTATATGCTCAATAAGAAGAGAAATAAAGGCACAGCTTTATAGTTTTACATTTTTTTTTCTTCCCGGTACCGGTTGCTTGTTTAAATGTATTTCTGAAATAAAGAAATATGTAGGAGCTCCACAAAAGAGGTGTTTTATTATTTAGCCTTGTCTTTCATTATCTTTATTTATGAACTTGATAATTGTAGATGAAACCATGAAAAAGATACAGCTATTATAAAGGTGGGGAAATGGAACAATAAGAGCGGGAGATAATTAATCAAATCACTCATGATAAACTAAGTTTATATCTTAGTTCTGTGGAAATAGAATTTCCCATCAAAACAAGCAAGTGGTGAAATGGTCAATGTTAAAAGAAAAACTTTAAACACAAGAATACAGTTTTATCATAAACCTTTTTAAAAGTTTTAGTAATAAAGGTTCACTTTTGCAAGTCATTTTGAGAGATCATGGAATTCAGTTAATAGGACTTATTGCATGATAGCCTTTTTAACATTGCTTATAAAATTAGCAAAAAACTGAGTTTCACTTTGGGCAGCTGTGGCTACATCGTAGCTTATCACCATCAGTGTGTGAGTGTGTGTGTGAATGGATGAATAATACACTGTAGTGTAAAGCGCTTTGGAGTCCTTACTCTGAGAGGCGCTATACAAGTGCGGGTCATTTATCGTTTACGTTGTTTATTTAAAATAATTTTGAGTGGCGCGTACACTGTTTACACACCCTGAATCACATACTTTGTTTTTTACCCTTCCACGGAAAAAATAAAATATTTGGAGTCCAAGTTAAAAAAATGTTTTTCTCCAATTTTGATATTTTTAAACAAACTACACTGGTAAGTGGTTTATTCTGAAAGTGGAACCAATATTTCGGGTTTAAGTTTCCGCACGGACTAGTAATAAACGCGCAGCGCAGAAACACATGCGTAAACAAGGCTGCGTTTATGCTTTTTTGGCTGTGGGTTCGGTTTCTGTAGATACATTTATAGTCTTTATTCCATATTAACGTCACTAAACAGCGTTTTAGCGCTAAATTGAGCCAAAATGGCGTCAACGGCGGTTCAGAGTGACAGTGACGACGGGATGGACGAATTCATGGACAAATTCAAGACGCAGAGATATAAAAAGGGCTTCAATGAAGACACCTGGGAGGAGGTAACTCAGACTTTCATCATCAGTCTTCAACAGATCGTTAGTTAATATCGAGATTTATTTAGTTTTTTTGTTTTTCTTCTAGGAGTTCGATAAAATACCCATGTTTATGAAAGAAGCCCCTGAAAACATCAACCCACGAGAATACCCAGACCTAGCATGTCTCCAGTCCATGATCCACGATGAAGACCGACCTCCAGAAGGTAAGTGTGTCCTTATCCGAACACAGAATGAGTCTTCAGTCACATATTAAAGTTTATACATGTTTTGTTTCCTCATCAGAACAAGCAAAAAGCCTGAAAAATGAAGGAAATGCTTATTTTAAGGAGAGGAGCTACAAACAGGCAGTCGTGTCTTACACAGCAGCGTTGAAGGTGAAATGTGGGGATGAGGAGCTCAGGGCTGTAATTCTCACGAACCGAGCCGCTTCACACTTCCATCTGGGTATAATGTCTCATGGTACATTCACCGTTCATTCACCTGTGTCAAGACATAAATATTAAAGTGCACTGATATTTTTTAACACAGGTAACATGCGCTCTGCACTGAATGATGCTGTAGCTGCAAAAAAGATCAAACCAGACCACCTCAAAGCTTTGATCAGAGGTCTGTAAGCTAATACTTTGCTCACAAAGTAACGAATCACAACAACTGTACTGATAAAAAGCCAAATGGATTTGTTTCTTTCCATATTTTTGATTGTATTTGCAAGAATTGGTCAAATGACATTGAAGTGGAATCTCTGCAGTGAGAAATAGCTATTTTTAGTACAACACAGTGGCTGCCAAACACCAGAGGAAACATATAGTAAATTATTACAGTTACACGTCAATTATTCTAAATGTCTGCTTTGGTGTTCTGCATTGATAATGACGGTGTTGGATTGTGTTTGTGGTCCTGCAGGAGCTCAGTGCTGCATAGAGCTGCGTAACTTTGCAGAGGCTGTCCAGTGGTGCGATGAGGGATTAAAGGTCCACCCCACTGACAAAAAGCTGCAGGAGCTGAGAGCAGCAGCAGAGAAACACAAAGTATTATTATTTTATTATTGCTGTTGGTGAGCTATGCGTGAAAGTTTTAAAAGATGAATGCATCAAGTTAAACCTATATTGTGTGTGTGTGTGTGTGTGTGTCTACAGAGAACAGCAGAGAGAGATGCCAGAAAAGCCAAGGCCAAAGAAAAGAAGTTACATGGTGAGAAAGAAGCTCTTCTCGTTGCTATAAAGGTAAAAATATCCTTATTTTTAAACCTTAAAACAAACATACAATATTCGCATGACCTGAATCATCCTGATTAAACACAACATGTGCTCTCTAGGATCACATCATTACAGAATGAGATATAAAATCACATATTTGTTTATGATCATCGGATGTGTTTTTGTGATCTGCGGACAGGACCGAGGTATAAAACTTCTGCCGCCTGCAGGGACACGTGTGCATGGTTCAAACAGTGATGATGAGGATGCTGGCTCTCCTGCAGCCATCGCCCAGCTGAGTCTGGATGGCCTGAGCTCCCAGGAGGTCACAGGGGCTCAGGTTTTCCTAGACCAGCAGGGCCTGCTGCATTGGCCTGTTCTCTTTCTCTACCCTGAACATCAGCAGACTGATTTTATCTCGGCCTTCTGCGAGAACACCTGGTAAAAAAAACTAAAAACTCTTCTTTATCTTAATTTAGTCTGAAATGACATTTTGAAAAAGCAACAATGACCAAAAAGAAAATTTGAGTTATAGAAATCAGAGAAGCTGTTAAAATGAATGAATGAATTCTTTATTGTCATCATACAGAGCATGACAAGATTACAAATGTTAGTTTGGCAAAATTAAAAATGTTATGAATTTGTTAGTAAGAAAATGCTTATAAGGCCACATGGTGGCGCTATTTGATGATTTGAATTCATGCTTTGCTCAAATGTGACTATCTTTTTAACATTTTAATGGTTGTTTAGTTTTAGAGACCACCTGACCGTCATGTTTGGAGAAGAGCTTCCACCTTGGGACACAGACAGAAAATACCACCCCCAGAATCTGCAGGTATTTAGTTTTGTGATGTTTAACTCATTCACTGCCAGCCGTTTCCTGATCACTAACGGCCTTCGCTGCCAGCGGTTCTCACCGTTTTTACTGTTTTTTTAAGAGTCACAGAACGTTGCGCGCTAGCATGATGTCGATGCCAAAACAACCAAAACAAAGAGGAGACTCACCTCTTTCATCAGGAAGAGTCTGCGTGTTTCGAGCGTTATCCGTTCTTTCATAACCCGTTGTCGAATTGTGATTGGCAGATGCTTTTCCGGTTCGCGCCTCTCTTTTTTTTTTTACAGGAACGGCCCAAAACGATCTCCAAACACATGGATGTGTTGCTTCCTGATCATGTGATCTGTGATGTATGTGGATGAAGATCGGCTTCAGGGCTGAGATGCATGTTCTCTCAGCGCGGGGGCTCGTTCCGATGCTCAAACAGTAAAAAAATGCAAATGACGACTTTAGTCGTCAGTGGCAGTGAATGAGTTAAGTAAAGCTAAGAGCAGGAAGGAAACAGACCAAAACATATAAGGTAGTTGATGACGTACTTTTCTTAAACTATAAATTATTTAATTCCTTTGAGTTTAAAGTTCTGAGAAGTTTAACCAAGGAGGTTTATTCTCTATAATTATAATATGTAGAAAAATGTCTGATGGAGTTAAAATCCGCATTGACAGACAAAGTTACGCCAGTGGGATTAAACATCAACAGTCCGACCGAAGGTAATTTACTGTTTTGTACTTTCAGCTCTACTTTGAGGATGAGGTGAAACAGACTCTCTACCAAGTAGATCCAGATGCGTCCCTCTTGAGGATTCTGCAGCATAAAAGGTGATTTTATTTCTAAGAAACTGAGTTTAGGCTAAATTCTTACTATTTATTGTTAAATGTAATCATTGTTTTTATTGTGGCTTACATTACATTCTGACATCATTTTTGCCATTTATAAGTTATAATGTAATTTAGTGTCATCGCTATGGTTACTGCAGGTTTTTGGTTTGTTAAAAGGTGAATCAGATTTCTGGTTAAAGCCCGGATCACACGGTTCTTGTCACGCTGTGAGAACTCCAGAAAGGCGGCACGCTGTACGGCGCAAGATTTCTGAGTCGCTCCAACAGGACACCTCCTAAGCAGACCGCTAACCAAAACAAAGCTGAAGATAAAATAAAGCACCGCTGGTAACACTTCGCTCATCTTCCTCAGAACAAGGGTCATTTTCAAAACCCTCGCTTTGGCGCCAGACTCTGGCTTTGGGTCTCCTTTGTCCATCTTTCAGCTAAACGGCTGATCTGTCTTCTGGTCATTCATCCTTCTCCATTATACATAAAAACCTGCTAAACTACAGAGAAGTAACAATCTATCTCAGATCACTCCAATATCTGTCTCACTATTTACCCCGCAGCTCCGTGACGCCTCATCACACCCGCTGTCACAGAGCGGAGCGTCCTGTGTTCCTCTGCAGCAAAACGCTGCTGAACCATCCTTGTTGGTTGAACATGTGCGGTTTCCACCAACAGAAAAGGGATCTCATGTTTTTGTGTTTGATTTTTTAGGTTTGTGACCACATCTCCTATCACACTCTCATAGATCAAAGAATCACGGTTTTCATAATTCAGCTGTCGGTCTAAAAAAATTGTGTAATTATTTTAGCATAACTCTGGCTTAACTTGGGCTCTTAACCCTCTCAGGCTCAAAATAAGTTTTGGAAAAAAGGACGAACAACTAAGTCCTTCAGGGGTACTTCTGAGTGTGTGCGTGTGTGTGTGGGGGGGGGGGGGGGGGCAGCAGTAGCTCAACAGGTTGAGCGGGTTGTCCAGTAATCAGAAGGTTGCAGGTTCGATCCTGGCTCCAGGACAGATAATTCTGCTGTTGTGTCCTTGGGCAAGACACTTAACCCACCTTGCCTGCTGGTGGTGGTCGTAGTGTGGTGTAAAGCGCTTTGGAGTCATTATTCTGAGAGGCGCTATACAAGTGCGGGTCATTTATCATTTAAAAAATGCTCATGAAATACGCATGTGGAGTAACCAGGTAGGTAGATTTTAACGTTGCAAATCTGCAACACCTGCCTCCAGAGGGTTAAAGTCTCTTTCTGGATTATTTCTATTAAACAATGGCACCTTATGCTGGCTGACAAGCATATCACACAAATAGTCTCTGGAACCGAAGATGGCGACTTCACGATTTTTGTTTATAAATGTGCTTCTGTAGCCAACAAACGGAGGTAAAACACGTTGTTTTACGAGTATTATTCTCATGTCATGTTGTGTTTTCATATTTTTATATTTTAAAGACTTACTTGTCCGTGAAAGGTTCATCAACTCAACATCAGCTGAGGTATTCCTTAAATTTGAAGCATCTAAGCGGTAGTCTAACGCTATTGGTTAGTTCTGGTCGGCGCTCAGTTTCCTATTGCACGGAGCTCTGCGGGGCAGGGGGCGTGCTAGCAAAAAACAAAAAAGGACGCATTGCTTACATCATACCACAGTACATGATGAGATAATCACTTTTACGGATTTCTGAAAAGGGAAAACTCCTGAAAGCAGCTTTAACAAAAAATAAAAACTGTTGTGTAGTTTATAATCTGCATTTTAAACATACATTAAAACCAAAACTCAGAGAGGCGGAGTCTTGCTGCTGCAGCATCCCAAAGGTGTGTTTTCATTGGTCGATTGCAGACAGTAGTCGTAGGTTTTCAAGCATGTTTGTAGACTGTCGGAGGCTGATTTGGGTCGTGAGACGGCTCAAAAAGCTGCCGCAGAGCTAGTCGGACTGGATGTGGAAATGAAAATCACCCTCATATTCAATGTTTTTTTACACGGTTATGCCCCCGACGAGGGAGTTGGCTAAGATGGCCACAAATCGCATAGTGTGATCCAGCTTAACCCTAACCTAATTTCATAGTTTAAGACTTTTTAATTGCTTAAAGGTGTGGTTCACCTGTTTAATCAATACATGTGCAGTGGTCTCTAGTAGGAATGAATTCCTTGTTAGTTGTACTCTGGGTACAAAAAGCTCTGGTTACTCTCTTACAGGATCTAGAAGTTGGCCAGTTCAGAGGAGAGCTTCAGACGACAGGATTTGGAGACTTATTTCCTAATATTTGGACATTTCGCCTATGACTGGCTAACAGCAGCGCAACTTTACCACTTAAGTCTAATTTATACTTCCCCGTCAGCTCCACAAGACACACACTCGCTCACGGATGGAGGCAATTTGCCCTCGTACTTCTCCGTCTCCCGGGGAGTGTTGCAAAGCAATTCCCCGCCAGGACAACAGAGGGCGTAGCGCTGTTCTGGGATATCCTGTCATGTATCCGGTCCAAGATGGTGTGTTTTATTGTTTATTTTTTGTATTTAATAGACTTTTTAACACGGACAAATTTGTCCTTCATCCTCCTCCACCTCTTCATGTGCTCGCCACCTTTAAACCCACGTTTCCTGTCATTTCCATCCATGAATAAAACGCTTGCTGCGTATCTTTTCACTCCTCCAGTCACGGGGGAATTAAATGTTCATGTTTTAAAAGTTTTTCCACGAGGTATTCTTCAAGCTTCTCCGTGTCTGCCGCTAGATATTCTCGGCTCTCTTTATGTTTCTGAGGGCGCAATGGTGGCGCTGTAGACGACAGCAGCGTCCTGACCAATCACAAGCTTGCATTCTCCGTCTTGACGCACAGATGTTTAGAAAAGAGAGCTCGACTCCGTCCGTTCTTGCGAACCTGCTGGAGAGCCCTCGAAAGGACGGATAGTGGCGTTGCGTGTGTCCTTCCCGACTCAGAGGAAGTATAAATTAGGCTTTAGTTTGCTCTGCAATGTTGAAGTTTTATCTCTACAAATAACACAAGCCTGGAAGAGTTCTGCTGTGTGGTGGAGTTGCTAATGCTAACAGTTAGCAGAGGACGTCTCGGCTATTAGACGCTGTTTCCTGGACACTAAACCAACAGCAACCTTCCTTGTCGTGAGTCAAGATGGGTGAGTCCATGAATGTTACGTGACAGTGTGACGTAGATCTGTCAGGAATTTCTACGTTTCACCGTCTATTTTCTATCAGAAGCGAATGCCGCAGATAGGCGTAGAACACTATTTTCATGTTCGGCCTGCATGAAAATCTCAGAAATAAAGTTATTTCAGTGAGCCACACCTTTAATTGATTTGAAAACAAATAAACATTCTGGTGTTTGTGAGTTTCTCTTTAAGGGTTTCTAACGATTTCTTTCTTTGTTCTCAGGTTTTTTGTCAAGGCGGGCACGCCCAGCTTCATTGTTCTGGTGAAAGGCTCTTCGTTCTGGAAAACGTTTTTGTCAGAGAAGAAAATACACATTAGCTGAAAACACAATTAAGTATTTTTAATGTCAATAAAATAAGAAATCTGAACTCTATGTTATCTGCTCAGATATCAGCTGCTCTGGTGTGTTAATAGACCAATCAGGGAGTATTGATTAGATACAAACCGGTGTGATCTCAAACAAAAGCAAAATAAAACTCATTTAGAGTTTTAAAAGGGAACTTTTTTATTCTGCTGAACATTCATGATTATGGGCATGATTTAAATTAATAACCCTTTTTCTTTAAAACCCTGAAGTGCCCGACAAGAAAAGGACACCTGGCGATACATCTGTTATGTTTCAGCCAATTAAAACATTTTCAATATGAATTATTTTGATCACTTTACTTTTTTTTCACAACAATGAAGAAACTAAATAATCTGATGCAAACGTTGAAAGATTACTTACTAGAGTTTGAATACAATCATGCTTTAAAAGTAAATATTTGAATGAAATAAAACTTCCCAATCGTCTGAAACCTTCACCGATGGCATCTTCATCGGTTACAAAGATGAGGACAACGTTGACTGCATCTGCAAGAAGCAGAGAGGTGGAAGTGAAGGACTGGGATTGAACATCTAAAACAACTTTCATGAGAAGAGTTGACCTTGAGATGCTGTCAGCTTCAGATCTCAAAAATAGAGCGTTTGGTGGTGCGCTGTCAGATGGCAGTAATGAATGCATAGACCCTCTTCAGATGAGGAGCAGAAGCTCATCGTGCCTTAAGCTGTTGTTGCCACCTCTCAGGACAGTCTGTCCATTTTCCTCTCCAGAAGAAACACCTCGCGCCAGTTAGAGGCCAACATGGGCCTCTTGATGTGTGAAAAGAAGGTTTTATTGACTATTTTCCAGCATGGGAAGCCCAGCAAATACGCACTGCACAGGCACACGTGTGATCACTTCGCCTGTGTTTTTTGTGAGAAATGCCTGAACAAAGACGGGAACTGTCTTCAGGAGTACCACGATG